>NC_028454.1:15989546-16207642 GCF_000263155.2 Setaria italica | reverse complement strand
GGTAATAAGCAATTAATTAAGATGATGAAAGCATATATGCGAAACCATGAAAAGGATGATTTACCGGCAGGAAGACCACCTAACAAAATAAGAAAGAATGTGAAAATATCTTCTATATTTTTCCCTTAAACATTGATCTGTATCCAGAAAGTGTCCAAAGTTCGGTGTGTGTTAAATGTTGGGTGGCATTTTCATTCTAAAGTGGGACATGATAATGCGATGGTAAAATGTTCTTCTCTCGCAAAAAGGGCTAAAAACAAAAAAGCCTGTTTATAGTTCTATATTTTGGGAACGTGATGAATAAGCAAGAGTCCAATTCATTTCAGTTAACTACTGTTTACTGACTATCCTAGTCCCAGACAGTGGCATTCACAAGCAAGCAAGCAAGCAATCCATCCATCTAACTCAGCTGGGATTTTTCTTCCTCCATGCTTGGATTTGGATTATAATGGATCAAATAAAAACAGAGAAAAGGAGCGCAGTAACAAAGTTTATGCAGGGTTTTAACTCTAAAAATTGCAGCGAGATTTATTTCAGTTAATTCCATTTCAAAAAAAAGATTTATTTCAGCTAATGTACTCCCCATCTTTCTCTTATCATTGATTGGATACTGAACTGAAGAAAGAACAGAAGAATGGTACGAATAGAGAAGGTACCTTGAAGTTGGACGAGGCGGCTACCGAGCAGTCGGCGACCGCGAGGATCTCGGAGGCGTTCCCCCTGACGACGGCGGGGCGGAGCGCGAGGAGCTCGAGGCAGGCCTCCATCCGGAACCCGGAGGCGGCGGCGGCGACGGGGTCGAGCACCCAGGGCCGGCCGGACGAGGCCGCGGCGCGCATCGAGGGGAGCCAGTCCTCGGAGAGCGTGCCGACGTTGACGTACACGGCGTCGCAGCGCGGGGTGAAGTCGGGCACCTCGCGGAGGGAGTGGACCATCGCCGGGGACGCCCCCGCGGCAAGGAGCGCGTTGGCGGCGATGTCCATGGAGACGAGGTTGGTGATGCACTGCACCAGCGGCGCCCGCGCGCGGACGGCCGAGAGGAGCGACCACGCGCGGCGGCCCCACCACGCTGGGTCCCTCTCCGCCTTCGCGGCGTCGTCCATGGCGGCGGTCGCCGGCGGCAAGGGAGGCCGTTTTGTTTTGTTTTTTCTCGCTTTCGATTTCGGGCGGATCGGGAAGACCGAAGATACTCGTACAAAGGACGATGGACGCGCGCGGGCCGCGCGTTGAAATCCGGGACCTGGCTTGGCCGCTGGCGCTAGGTGATCCGTCCGATCGTCTCACTCCTCGGCAGTACTATTGAGTATTCCCTCCGTTCCGAATCGCAGTTCGTTCCAACTTTTTTTTTTTCAAATCTTTTTATATTTATCAAAATTATAGAGAATATTATAAAATTTTTAGCACCAAATAAATATATATTTAATAAAGAATCTAATAATATTTATTTTGTATATTATATAAATTTGGTCAAATTTGAAATGTTTTAACTTTACATGAAAGTTGTAATGACTTCTAATTTGGAACAGAGGGAATATTCACTAAGCCGACCTTCATTATCTACCCTAACGTCTTGCAATAATGTTAGTGTCGGATTTAGTGACCGGCAGTCCACCAGGGTTACCCAGGCAGTAGATTTGTAGGCGGGGAAATCATGAGACCAAGAACTCGAGTGGTAACATAGGGGCGCAAGGTTTAGACAGATTCGAACCTCCGAAGAGTAATACCCTTACGTCATGTGGATTGATTGCTCATCGCACGTGGGATGAGTTACCCTTGGGGGCACCCCTAGGCTGACAGCCTAGGGTTACAATCGGATAGGATCTAATCCTAGTCGGTTATTACATGGAAAGCAATCTGAGTCGGTTTACAACAAGTATCCCATAATATCCGGGTAGAGTCCATTTGTTCGGCCTCCAGACTTGTGCTCCACATATCTTTATACCTTGACCTACATGGCATGGTCAGGCGGGCCCACTTGTCAGGGCCGACCAGTATCTTGGTCGGTGGGGATCCATGGGTACCCTTATCCACAGTTAGGATTTTCCACTTTCACATACAACAAACATATTTATTCTTTCAATTAACTTATATTAGGCTAAAATTGTGCTACTATTCACTTTGCCTACAATCATGCATTTGATCTTAGCTTGTAGAAGCACTTATGCTCACAGAAGTAGTACCATTTTATGATAGGCTCTTGGCAATATTCTCGAAATAAACTTTGAATCAAACTTTGAATCAGGATTTTTCATTGAGTTTTATGTTTCTTATAATAATACTGAAAGTACGAGAGTACGAGGTTATGAGAGCGTTATACCATTTCATGATAGGCTCTTGGCAATGTTCTCGAAATAAACTTTGAATCAAAATTTTTCATTGAGTTATATGTTTCTTATAATAATACTAAAAGTATGAGAGTATGAGGTTATAAGAGCGTCTTCAGCGTATCCCCGTTCCCAATCCAACCATCATGTTAGGAGAATTGATGAAAAAATAGTGCACATGCATACTCCCTTACATTTCCCTTTTCCCAATAATTATCGGGACAAACTAATAATTCACCTCAACTCTCCCTAAATAGGAGAGAAGTTGTGACTCTCCCAATATGATAGTTGGATTGGAATGGGATTATTAGAAAACTGCAAAAGCAACTCTTCCAATGACAATCAAATGAATATTAGGATATCCTTACTAACTAGTTATTTAAAAATATTTATTAGGGGATGGCTGGAGATGCTCTAATATGATTTCTCAAAATAGTATTAACATACTATGATGCACTTGCTTGGGGAGAGGTGGATAAACTTGAAGTCGAACTTCCTCACGTCCTTGGTGAAACACCCGGGTTCTCTAGTGATGTGAGGCTTGGGTTGGGGATTTCTTGAGGTTCTTTTCCTTCCTCTATTTTAGTTCTTTGCTTAGGGTTGAGAGAGGTACTGAGATGAGAGTGAGCCCCGTTTAGGTGGGCTTAGGTGGGCTGATTGAACGGCTTGTACAAAGGGCTAGGACCATGAAAGCCCTCTTAAAATTTAAAATTTCAACCAGGGATGCATTTATGTAAAGAGCTAGGGGTTGAAGAAGATGAGCCTAGCGGGCCCCTGCGCTTTGGTTCTGGATCCGCCAGTGGAGCTAAGGTATATTTCATCTTTTTTTTTCTGGATCTGCCAGGGGAGCTAAGGTATATTTCATCTTTTTTTTCTATGAGTATTTTATAGATCTTATGATTTACAACTAGCAAAACCTTGAGAAAAAGGTGATTTAGTGAACAATGCAAGACCCTCTGTTTGTAATGTCAAATACATTGGCTTTAGAATCAATGAATACTTTTCTTTTTTTCATTTGGCCTTTGTCCCTTTCTGTGTCGTCATAGTGGAACTCCGAAGATCAATTTGTTATGTAGACTTATTATGTGCGATGATGATAAGCTAAAGTGGAGAAACGTGATTAGACTAAGGGAATGAGGGGAGAATGGAAGGTGAGATTGTAGTCCACCAAAGTAGTGGATGGTAGTCAATGGTAGATAGAGAGAGGTAGAAGAAAAGGTGAAGTTGCACCTCCAACAAACAATCGTATCGTGGCAAACTTCAATACCATGCTGTGTAGTCTAGTGTGGTTCTATTACAATAAGGACCCGTTTGTTCCGCAGGAATTGAAACCCATTCTAGGAATTACATTCTAGACATTGAATTCCATAAAAAATGAATTACTCAGAATTTCTCAGAATTTGATTCAATTCAATTTTTTTAATTTGGGTGTTGATGGAATTCTTCTCTATGAATTAAATTCCATATCCTGTTTGGATAACCCAGATATCTGATGGTGCCTGAGACACCTCACGCACGAAGTCCGATCCGATAATTGGCACTAAACTGCCAAATCGCGTGGCTTTTGCTGTCTCCCTGAGCTCTGCAAGCCTCATCTTCCCGCAACCATAAAATTAAATCAAATCGCCAGAATAAATTCCCACTTATACCTAACCAATCACAAAACGCACGAACAATCCAAGCCCAGTAGTACAACACCAGATCCAGATCAACAATGGAATACTATCGTCATTTTAGGCCTGGAATTGTGTCGCAGGTAAGGAAATTAGCTCGTAGAAATTGCTAGAACGACGATTTCCAATTCCATGCAGAGCCAAACAGGTCGGCCCAGGAAAACAATTTCAATTCAGCCTAATTCCTGCCAAACAAACGGACCCTAAGAGTAATTACTAACGGTGAAATGGTAAAATTTAGGTAATAATATGGTACTGTGTGTAGTCTAGTGTGGTTCTATTACAATAAGAGTAATTACTACAAACGGTGAAATGGTAAAATTTAGGTAATAATATGCTACTGAATATTAAGCAGAGAGAGAGCTATTTAATTAAATGACCTTTTTAGTATTTTTAATCTTATATTATATGAGTTGAATAAACAATATGATAATTATAGTACGTTCTCCAATACTTATAATTGCCACAGCTTGTTCCGTGCTTGGAAGTATAGTACATGCTTCACAATTATGTAGCGGCTAAGACTATTCCCAGTACAAAGTTTCAACGTGTGATTACTAAGAGTGACTCATTATTAAAAGAGTTTTGAAACCATGAATGAAACAAGACGTTCCAATGCTAAGTTTCATTTCATAGCTTTATAGATGAGCCATTATATTTAATTAATATGAACTTAATTGGATGAAATTGGATGAGATGAAACTTTCTACCTTCAATGCTAATTTCAACAAGTTTCTAAGTCTTTTTTTTTTAAGGGAACAAGTTTCTAAGTCTTGGAAACAATGTAACCCAAGTTTCATCTAGATGAAACATATTCCTTCTCTCTTTTTATGAATTGTTTACCATGTCATCAATTTTGTTTACGTGCTACCTTATTTGATAAGATTGAAACCTCTATAAAAACTTCCACTGGGATTAGTGTAAATGTGTCGTGCGTGCGTGGTATCATGGTGCATGGTTCACTACGTGTTTTGCTACTGTATTATTGTAATTTTAATTTTGGGCTTCCGTCACGATGCATGAACAATAATATGATAATAAGCTAAACATAAATAAAGCGGGAAAAAGAAAATATAAAGCTAAAGAAAGACACGGAAATATAGCAAGGAATAAACATCCGCCGCCGCCGCGACCGACCACCGACCGATTCCTCGCATTTTCGCCTGCGCTTCCTTTCTTGCCGTGCCCCCTACTCCCCTCGACTCGAGTCCTCCCTCTTCCCGTCTCACGGTTCTTCACCCACTCCCCCACTTCCCTCCGCCTTAAACCCACGCAATCCATCGGAGGAATCCATCTCCGCCCCCGGCGACGCCTCCCAAACCCTAGCCACCCCGCCGGCTCCGCCACCGCGCGCCAATGCCCCACCCCCGAACCCTAGCAACAATATCGTCCTCCTAGCTCTTCCACAGCCGTCGCCGAACAGTATTTGCCCGAAGATGGCGGCCGACCCCGCCGCTGCGGCCGCTGCCTCGGCGGCGGCTGCGATCTCCGCCGTGATGGACTGGCGCTCCACCCCAGACGCCCGCGCCGCCGCCTTCGCCTACCTCGAATCGGTCCGTGCTCCTCCGTTCCCCCCGACCGTCACCCTCCTCATCCTCTTTGGGCCTCGCCCCCCGTGTCTGCTTTTGGTTTGCTCTCGCCGCGGTACCGCGGTGCGGTGCGGAGCGCTTGGTTGGTTGATGCCCGCTTGTCGTGGCTGGATTTTTGCCTAATCCATGAACTGTTGTTTCACGGGCTTTTTGGTTCGATATGCAAATGTTGAAGTGGATGTGACACTAGTGCGCATTTGGTTCTACCTAGTTATTTCTGTGTTGCTGTTCATCACTTGAGTTAGTGCCTAATGGCGAATGCCGCTCCAACTAGAAAAGATCGTTCTCATTATGTGTGCACATGCCTGCTGCTATAAAAAAAATCCCATGATGCCCCATTTCTCCTAAATGCAATGTGGATGGTGTGCTGACAAGGCTCGCTAATTGCAGGTTAAGAGCGGAGACGTCCGAGCTTTGGCAAGCACATCATTTCTCTTGGTACGGAAGGATCAGACATCAGAGATCCGCTTGCATGGGTTCAAGATGTTGCAGGTGAAGCTTGAACCTTATCTCTGTCTTGTGATTTTATTGATCAGTATTGTGCTGATTGCTTTAGCAAGTAGTAGCATCTAATTTTTGAACTCTCCAGTTGTTCTTTGCTGCAGCGTTAGTTTAGGTGCACTAATTTCCGTTGAGGTCCATTCTCAATTTCACAAAGCTCCATTAGCTATAACAAATTTGAGGAACTTCTGTTGCTTCAAGTAAATAGTGGACATCTTAGCATTCATTTTTTCCTTAGTGGAGGCAAAGCATTCCATTCTCTTTCCGTATTGAATTTGTCGAACACCACCATGTTGTTTTCTTTCCAAGTGATTAATATAGTTGTTAGAGGAAAAGAGCATGGCACGGTGCTTTGATTTTATCTGGCTGCTTTTTGATAAGTTATCTTGTATAAAGTGAGAATGAAAAATCAGGAAGATGCAAACAGTTTTGCTGAAAACTGTATAATGACAAGTTTAGATTCAAAATGACCTTATATATACTGGAGTCCTGGAAATTTCTTTAATATGCAAGAGCATAGCTATTGTTAACTTTCAGTGTTATCAAATAACATATTCCAATATCTCCCAATAGTTTCCAATGGCATACTTTATTAGCTTTTTATTGTAATTTCTGATGGTGTATTGCGAATGCCTTTATTGCTATCCTGCTACGTATTTGGCAACTATAGCTTCTTACTTACCTTGCCAAATATTACCTCTGCTGGTCAAGTTATGTTGATCACTAGATAATGGTGTTTATGTTGATTAATGTGATCTTTACTGTCATGTTACATTGATTACTGTTGTTTTTTCAGGAAAATATATTTTCTTTATCTGTAGCTATCACTGTATTGTACTCCTTCCATAGGCTGTTGCCTATGTTGCTGTGCTCACTGTATCTCACCATAGCCTACCCTTCCATCTATCACTCGGATTACAATTTTTGCACACATGGAGTCGACTCCCTGGAATTCGAGTTGGCTTAATTCTAACTAACTGGGTTACAACAGGAAATAGGCACCGATCTATTACACCCAAAAAATATCAAGAAGTATTTTCGAATGATCAGCTCAGTAGTGGAGTGTGAGGGAAAAATAAAAGAGGACCACTGGAGCAAACCAAAAGCAGTAGCAACAAGTCAACAACAATTTTATTCCCAAATAAGTTGGGGGTAGGATAAAGATGAATCCCAACACGTGCAACAAAAAAAAAAGGAAATAAGTAAACTAACAGTTGGTAAAAAGGGAAAAAAAAGAGGTATTAGTAATAGTAATAATAATGATGAATTGGGACTGGCAGTCTAGGTGATAGGTCGGGCATGTGGATTGCTGTTTTCCATTCACTCCTACCCAACATTTGCTCTTTTGGTATATTCCAGTTTCCAATCTTTCTCTAAGTCTCTCTACTGCCTCCTCCCATGTCAGGTGTCAGGTTTGGCCAACTCTTGCCTCTTCTCACATTACTCATGCCTTAGGATGCCTCCATGCTTTTGTTGCCTCCGGAGACCCCTATTGAATATGTCCAAACTATCCCAACCGATGTTTCAATTGTTGCCACCCCTACTGCATCACATATATTGTTGATTCAAACTAGATTCACCCTAGTATGACCACAAATCTACTGCAACATGCGCATCTCTCCTACTGTTACTTGCCGGATACACAGCTGTTTAGTACATCAACATTCTGCGCCACAGAACATCGCAGGTCTAATTGTCGTTATTGAACTTATCCCTTAGCTTTAGTAGTCACTAAAATATCACACAGATTTTTATAGAGCTGGAACTATATCTTGTTGGCATCCATGACTCTCTTTGCTGGATCAATTGATGATTTCTTAATGATCTTTTCAGCACCTTGTGAGATTGAGGTGGGAGGAGCTCAGTGCTTCAGAGCGGAATGAATTTGCTAATTTGACCATTAATTTGATATCAGATGTTGTTGGCCCTGATGAGGTGTGGGCCTTGAAGAGTCAGACAGCTGCTTTAGTAGCAGAGGTTCATCATCTTACCTTTATTCTTTTTGCTTCTGTTGAAACTAATTAGCCGCAGGCAGTTACAACAACCTGTACTTTGAATCTTTTTCCTTAGCAGATATCTTCTCTTTGTAGGTAGTTAGAAGGGAGGGAGTTGCTTTGTGGAACACCATACTCCCATCTATTGTTTCTCTCTCTAACAGTGGTCCTATCGAGGTAATGTTTCTTATCAGCCTTGCAGATTTAAATCTGTTCTACCATCTTACAGGTTGAATTGCATTTTGGAATCCTTTTGTGTTAGGCTGAGTTAGTTGCCATGATTCTAAGGTGGCTTCCAGAGGATATCACTGTTCATAATGAAGATTTGGAGGGTAACTATCCTTTTGTTTTAATTTCTTATCTATTTCCAGGACTTACTTGAAACTGCAATAATTCCAAGTTTAAACCATAAAATTACAAGAGCAGAAAACCTTTTCTCTTCTATGAAGTTATGTTCTTACTGTTAAAGTATCTGTTTTCATCAATAGGTGATAGACGGAGATCTCTGTTACGCGGCCTTACTGAGTCACTGCCACAAATTCTGCCACTGTTGTATTCCGTAAGTTTGCCTTTACGCCTTTACTGTGCCCAAAAGACACATTGGTTTGTCTGGTTTCATGATATTCCAAAACATACTAACGTGAGCATCGTGTATGTCTTATCTTGTAGCTACTTGAGAAACATTTTGTTGCTGCTTTAAGTGAGCACTCGAAGCAGCAAATGAACTTGGCTAAACAACATGCAGGGACAGTGACAGCGGTTCTAAATGCTGTCAATGCATATGCTGAATGGGCTCCTGTGACAGATCTAGCCAAATATGGTTTAATTCATGGGTATGTTTACTGGAGTATATGGTATGCCAAGTTTTTGATGGGATTCTCTCACTTGTCTCATTAGTTATTTTGTTTGTTTTGCAGATGTGGATCCTTGCTTTCTTACAGTGATTTTCGCCTCCATGCTTGCGAGTTTTTTAAAGTAATATGTCAGAGGTACAGAGGGACTTTATGTACTTTTTAACTAAAAGTTCATTTCACTGGTAGTCTTTCCGTTTTCTGATATGTTCTTGGTTTGTGTGGTGCTCTGTCACAGAAAAAGACCTGTGGATGTTGCAGTTTCTGAGTATGATGCTGCAATGTGCAACATTTTCCAGGTGTTGATGAACATTTCACAACAATTTTTGACCAGACCTGGCATGCAGCCTAGTTCTATTGATGAAAGCGAGTATGAGTTTGCAACATGTGTTTGTGAGACAATGGTTGCTCTAGGGTCTTCTAACATGCAATGCATACTAGCTGATGGAGCTAGAACTTTCCAGTTCTTGCAACAAGTGAGCATTTCCAAATACACTTCTCATACTTTTTGAAGAGTAAATAATTGCTTGTACTGCTGGACAGCATCTTCCCTTCTAATTTGTTCTAGGGCTAGTTGGCATCAAGGGATTCAAAATAAATATCTCTGGGTTTGTTGAAATGTTGTGAAAGACTACCTTTTTTTGGTTTGATGTTAATTTCACAATTAAAACTTGAGAATATAGCCCACAAAACTGAGTTTGACAAGAAAGTGCTTCTGCTGTAGTTGCAATATCATATACTCTATGTGGTCGTGTACTCATTGTGGTGTTGTGCTTGAATTCCACATGTGCCATCCTTTTTTTTTTGCCATTTTTTATTTGGAAATGCAAAATAAGTGCAGCTGACGTAGGAATGTAGGATTCAACCCACTCCCTGACGCATGCTTAATATCTAGCCACCAGGACAGCTGTATTTGTGTGTAACTCTTTTATCATTGAGACGTTAACTCTTGAAAATATAAAATTAAAACGAATAAAACTTTCTGGTTGGTTATATCAGCACCCCAGAGAAGTCCTTTTATCACTGAATGTTTGTTCCCTGGCTCGTCAGTACGTGTAGTGGTCACTAATAAGGTGATGTCATATATCTATTGCCTGTGGGCAATGCCCGATAGCCTGTGTAACTACATGACTGTTGGATATGCTTATCGAAATTCATGCTAGTCCTAAAATTTCGCTAATGTGATGATTTCCATGTGTTAGAATTTGGTCCCTTACCTTTTACTATTCCTTGCAGATGTTGGAGTATTACAAACATTACAAAATCGCGCTTCATTTCCAGTCTTTATTATTTTGGCTGGTAATCTCCTAATCTTTGTTTGCATAGTTGAAATGCATGCCATATAATTTCGTAACTTGAGACAGTTAACCCAAACTTTGCGTAGGTGGTATTGAGAGAACCATCGAAAGCTAAGTCTGTTGCGCGTGTTTCTGGTGACAACTTTGCTGCTGGTAATTCTGCATCCACTGGTGACTTATCAACAGAAAAGGAGAAGAAAGGGGTATCAGTATTTGTTACTGATGAAATATACAGTACAATATTGGATGTTTCTTTCAAAAGAATGCTCAAGAACAGTGGAAGTGCATCTTCCGGGTTGTTAGAACTATGGAGCGAAGAACTTGAGGGGAAAAGTGACTTCTGCAACTACCGCACCAAATTGGTATGTCTTGTTTCCTCTTGACTTCTATACGCAGCAGTTGCCCTTGATCCTTGTTTATGTTTGAAGGTTATTTGTGGTTGCCCTTGTCCATCAATATATCCTGCCATCCCCAGTCTCCGTTGGTCTTGGAGTTTGATTTCATGATGCAAAGCTAAGCAAGAATAGGAGCATGGCTAGTTATTTATAGTACATTTCTTTTTCCTTGAATTGGTGATTCTTTACCTTGATTTGTACAGCATGCAGTTGCCTACTGTGTTCTCCTTTCTTGCAAGTTTTGATTGTGTGATCTATCATAGCGGTGAAACTTTTTGTGTAGTAAACAGTTGGGAGGGTATGTATATAGAAGGCTATTTACAGTACCTTTTTAGGACCAATGATGGCCTCTTTTTGTTCACAACACAGTCAACTGTGTCTTTATGCATTTACTACTTAACAACTATTTTTTAATTCTTCCTGCAGTTGGATCTAATTAAAGTCATTGCTTCGCAAAGACCTGTGATTGCTGCGGCAAGCATCGTTCAGAGAATAAATATTGTTTTTGGAGATGCTAATCAAGCAACTAAATCCCCCCAGGTTGGATTAGCTGCATATGTTTAACACATCAACTTAATGATTTCTCTTTCCATTTTGGACTTTTGGTCAAAGAAGGTTAACCTCTGCACATTAAATTTTTTATTCCAGTATCTTGATGCTATGGAAGGGGCTCAACTGGGACTTGAAGCAGTTGTCAGTGCTATATTTGATGGCTCAGTTGATTGTGGAAAGACTGATTTGGAGATGAAATCCCAACTGCACAAGATTTTTGAAGGTTTCACTCAACCTAACTTTATTTTGGACTAACTACTGTGGTCTACAGTGTGCTAAGTTCCCTTGTGCTTTTCACCAGGCTTACTTCAGCAGCTTCTTTCTTTAAAGTGGACGGAACCTAACCTTGCGGTTATTCATGGTCATTATTTGGATGCTTTGGGTCCTTTCTTGAGACATTATCCAGATGCAGTTGCCAGTGTTGTTAATAAGCTTTTTGAACTGTTGACGTCTCTCCCCATCACATTTCAGGTACATCTATCTTTTTACTTCAGTAAATACCATAGTACTGTGATTCTGTGTGAAGTAGTAAGGCTGGGGATTCATATCAGTTCAACCAATCAATTCCAGTGATGTTGCTGTTTTTTTTGGATAAAGGATGTTGTTGTGTAAGTCTCGTAATTGTTAGTTTCTTTTGTGAATGAATGCCTATCGAAGGATCCTGCCATGCCAATCATGTGCGATGGCTGCAGGCAGTAGTAGGTATGCGCAGCCATGCTGCAACTTGTTCTCTAGTTGGTTGAATGACATAGGCTGTAGTAGTGGCAGTAGTTAGAGTATGGTCTCCACTATAGCAAGTATGGCAAATACCATTTTGTACCGTGAACCATGTAGCATTCTTTGCAAAAAGTTGTAAAGAAGGGGCAGCTGTGGAGGTAATCTAGCAGTACTACATTCACCTGTGTTCATCAGTTCCCTAGAGCTCAAAATGAGCATTGGTAACAGTTGCAGAAATGAAAAACTGATGCCAATTTGAGCTGGGCATATCTTTGTATACACAATTATTCCATGCTGTTTTTTTTAATATTCTGTTCGCTGAATTTGAATTATTTGGTTGCCATATTATACAAGTTTGTGTTTACACTTGTCATTTCTACCATTTACTGTATGGTTGTCTTGGCAGGATCCATCAAACAATTCTCGCTTAGCAAGGTTACAGATATGCTCATCATTCATTCGTATATCTAGAGCTGCTGATAAAGCACTTCTGCCTCACATGAAGGTCAGGCTCAGCTCATAATTGATTGCCACTTTAATCATTTGTTGTTTCTTTTATTCTGTGGTAAAATAAAACTGTGGATTTAAACATGCCTAGAATGACCATTATTGGACCCGTCTTATCTGGAATCTCAGTTCATATTTTAAATTTAAAGTTCAGAATTTTTCGATATACATGGCTGGGGTTTGTGATTCGGTACCTTGCCAGAGTTTGCTACCCTTGTAATTGCTTTGTGGCCTTGTAAAGAATTCTAAATAGTAAATACATGCAGGTCATGTTACATTGAATCTTCTAGTCATATCCAATTACCATTCCCTTTGAACTACAAATTATGGCTATTGATTTATGAAACAAGGCAAGAAAAGCATAAATAATAAACTTTGGTTACTGGGTGTGGCAACTTGCATTCTTGAGTTGAAAAGGATCTGAATAAATCAGAATGCAGCTATGTTTTAGGGCTGGTTCTAATTTTCCATGCATCATGCTTTGATGTTTCTTTCACCATTGTTTATATGGTCATTTGGTTGCTTAAAATGCCTTTCAAATGGCACAGAACATTGCTGATACCATGGCTTACCTTCAAGGAGAGGGTCGCTTACTACGTGGTGAACATAATCATCTATGTGAAGCGTTTCTTGTGATGGCATCCTCTGCTGGGTATTTGGCCACTAAACCTTTTAGAATTTATGCCTACAGCCTTCAACAAGTATTTTTGGTGTTCTTCTATTATAATTTGTATTTTTGTTTGTTTCCATAGGATTCAACAGCAACAGGAAGTCCTTGCCTGGTTACTTGAACCTCTAAACAAACTGTGGACTCAAGTGGAATGGCAAACTGCATACTTATCTGACCCTACCGGTTTGACAAACATGTTTGCTGATAGCCAATTTATGTGGTCAATTTATCACACAGTTACATTCTTTGAAAAGGCCCTGAAGAGGAGTGGAACCAAAAAGTCTACCGCAACTCCACAAGCACCCACCACAACAGCAGCACCTGGCTATCTGCATCCAATGTCTTCACATCTAGCATGGATTCTGCCCCCTCTCTTAAGGGTATGTTTGGCAGTTCTTGATTGTCAGTTGAGATAATACTAATAAGAACTACAAGAATGGAAGTTATATGATATTACTGAATCCTGTTATAATCATTATGTTGTTACTTGTTCTGCACTGGCTAAGCTGATAAATAACTAGCGTTTTAGCTGCCCTTTATTAATCTGATTTTCAATTTTCAGCTGCTGCGATGCATACATGCCCTTTGGGCTGAGCCGTTTGCTCAGTCTCAGACGGGGGAAATCAAAGCAGCAAAAAGCATGACTGTTGCGGAGCAGGCTAGCCTTCTAGGAGAGACAGGTAAACTTACCAAAGGCCAGGTTGCTCCTGCTGATGGATTGCTGGATGTTCAAAGAGATGGAGAATCTAAGGAAAATAACATAAAAAACTGGTTGCGCGGGATCCGAGACAGCGGGTAAGAATTATGAACTGATATTGTCACTGGAGAATACTTGTGCCGAAAATGGAACCAAGCCATGGAAAATTTTCTTTTTATTGTTAGTCTAACAACATTAGCAGCAACATGGGTGATCTGTGATTAGAGTGGGATCTGATTGTGTTTGGTTGGGAGCCTCACTAGTCTCGCGAGATATTGTTAGCGCCCCAACTATTTGACTATTATCTGTATATTTACTAACTCAGCATCACCCTTGCATAGTTGGTAATAGGGCTGAGCAATACAGTTTCCACCAAACCTTCTAGATAAAATTTGTGAATGAATCTAGCAGGCAGTGAAGGAAATTAAGCAGCTGCAACTATCGAACAATTTGGACCAAAACCGTCGCAGCGCTGATGAACACCCCTTGTTGGTAATGATCCATCCTTTTGCAGCAAATTTGTGGGCAAAAGCTCATTGTGGCAAAAACCTTCATCAAGTGTTACTGTGGAATCCTTCATGTCAGATTCATTCCCATCAATCTACTCTACTGCACGGTCTTGGTTGAGTAACACAACAGAAGGTCCATGCCACACATCATACTATATTTGGTTAAGCTACAGCATAAACAAGATTAGTATAACTGATTATTCAAACAACTAACAAGCTACTGAAGCACAAACTCGGTAGAGGCGGAAAAGGTTTTATAGTAACAATGGAAAGAGTAAGTTGACAAAATTTTGGAAGCAGAACTTGTTTCTAAATCAAATGCTGCAGTACCAATTTTACCAAATACTTGGTACATGATGTGGCTATAATCCAAACGACCTTCTTTCACCTGATTTTTCCCTGGTTTTGGTGGCGGCAAAGTTTTGGTGGGGCAATTTGCGGTTCAAACCAAACATAACCTTGTTCTACACTATTCATGTCATATAAATATCTGAACCCTTGGTCAATTTGAGATATTCTTATACTCCCTGCAAGTGTATAAATGTACGTAATCGACACTTCGATGACCAGAAACAATCGTATACTGCAGTTCACAATTGTTAAGATACAATCTCTCCTGTTTGTTGTAATATTTTTTGACACAAGTAAATAATGTCATGCCACAGGTACAATGTTTTAGGATTGGCAGCTACTCTTGGGGAAGCATTCTTTCGATGTGCAGAGGCTTCCTCCGTCACCCTTGCTCTTATGGAGAATGTGCAAGTTATGGAGTTTCGACATTTGCGCCAACTTATCCACCTTGTTATTATTCCATTTGTTAAACATTGCCCTGCTGATCTATGGCAAGTGTGGCTAGTGAACCTTTTGCAGCCATTAGTTGTTCACTGTCAGCAAGCTCTTCACTATTCATGGTCCAGTCTTCTTCATGAGGGCCGGGCTAAGGTTCCAGACAACATTGGTAATCTTTCTGGGTCAGAACTGAAGGTAGAGGTCATGGAAGAGAAGTTGCTACGTGACTTGACTCGCGAAGTGTGTTCTGTGCTTTGGGCTTTAGCATCACCAGGCTTGAATAGTGGACTTCCATCCTTGGAACAACTTGGACCTTCCAACCGGATGGATTCTTTAAAGAATCTGGAGTCTTTTGCTTCAAGTTCTCTCACTGGGTAACACAAAAATTTCTAGCACCTTAAGTGATTTAGATAACATTGTATTTGAAGAATTTCCGTTTTAACGTGTTTGATGTTTTATAGCTCTTTTTACAAGAACTGGTGTCTGATAAATTGATTACTCTGACCCATTTATTTACCTTGCTTTCTTTGCTGTATCTGCATATTATAGCTGCAACCTTATACCTGCACCTCGTAGCAGTTACTAAAAGAAATAGAGTGCCATTAAAATGAGGCTTGGACAGTTTGGGAAGAAATATGCAAATTGTGGACTTTGGTCCATGGAGTTCTAAAACATCAATTTTTTAATACAGCAGATGGTGTATGATTAACATTGCAAAAGACTGTTGAGGACAAATCTAGTGCTGTTGTTTTCATATGTATTTTGATAGCCTTAACCTTAACTGTGATTACATTTTACTTCCTCCGTTTCAAATTGTAAGTCGTTTTGGCTTTTTTAGATACATATGTTTTGCTATGTATCTAGACATAACCTATATGTAGATGCATAGTAAAAGATATGTATCTAGAAAAGCCAAAACGATCTACAATTTGGGACGGAGGGACTACAAGTTTGTTCGCATGAAGTCTAAAGTATCGATAAAAAAAGTTAAGCATCTTGGAACTCATCAAATAACAAATGAAGACTTTTTTTTTTCTTTCACAGATTTCTTATGCTTCATGTTGGCACAGCCCTTCCTGCATTGAGGATATCAGTTGAAGTGTTCAGTTGGACAGATAGTGATGCTGTGACTAAAGTTATCCCCTTTTGTGGTGCACTTATTCACCTCGCTGTTGCTTCAAACCAGGCTGAGTTGAGGCAGTTTGTTGCAAAGGATTTATTTTCTTCTATAATACAGGGTTTAGCTGTTGAATCAAATTCAGTCATGAGCGCTGAACTTGTTGGGCTTTGTCGGGAGATATATGTCTATCTGTCTGATAGAGATCCTGCACCTAGGCAGGTAATTTTATGGGTATAGTTGATATGATATGATAATATACTTGCTCTGAAGTTTTATGCTATTCAGGAAAATATGTTCATGTCAATTTTGATTGCTATAAATAATTTCTTCTAGTTTAAAGTTAGAAATAACTATGCCACATGTTGGTGTAGTACTTTCTATGGACATTGATTTTTTTGAATAAAGCCTAAGGACATTGATACATTCAATGATGTGTATCATGTTAATTTTGTTTTTGGTGTGTTATTTTGAACTGTTTCTCTTTTACATGAATATTTATATCTTCAATGTTATGTACTGTTTTAGATTTTTGTATCATTGCCTAAGTGGTAATGTACTATTCCTTATTTATTTGCACTTGTTACCAAATGATTGCTGATATATTTTTTCATAACTTCGTAGCATGCTAATATTTAACTTTGGTCTTTCATGCATCGGACTCTATAATAGGCTAATAGCTGTGGTTTGTTGCTCCAAATCTCAAGTTGCACACACGAGCAAGTTTGACTCTAGTATGTGGTTCATTCATGACCACATTATTTGTAGCACTTGTTGCAATAATCTCTAGGCCTATTAGTGATCCACTTTTTTGTCTACATATCAATTTTTCATTAACTTTGGATAGTGTTATCATTTTTGCCATTGTTGTTTCATCATAATCATAATGATCATCACCATTTTAACTTTTGCTAGTTTCTTTATGTTTTTTTAGAAATAGTTAATATTGGTAGATTTTTCATATGTAAAAGGGCCATGTTTTAGCTACTCACCACATGTTGATACTGAAGTTTCAAGGACTATAAGTATGCAAGTGAACAAATGCTTGGGCAAAGTTTCCGCATCGTTATATGAAATATCATTACCAGAGTCAATAGAGATAATTGACAAGCACAACCTCCACTGATTGCTATTTTAGCAGTAGGATGCAAATCTTAGACATAATTCTTTGACCTGGTCAGTTATGTGCACATGGACTAAATTTGAAGTGCTTCACTTGTAGGTTCTTCTTTCCCTCCCACACATCAAGCAGGAAGATTTGCTAGCGTTTGATGACTCGTTGAGTAAAACTGCTAGTCCTAAAGAGCAAAAGCAACATATGCGAAGCTTACTTCTGCTGGCTACAGGGAACAAATTAAGAGCTCTTGCTGCTCAGAAAACAACTAATGTGATTACTAATGTTACAAGTGAGCAAACTGCCTCTCTTTTTGCCCTTTTATTTTCATTATTGTGTATTGTACCATCAGGTCCATGAAAGCTGGGTCTAAATGCACATGGTTACATTCTTCCACACACTAGATTTATTTTTCGTAGCTTCTATTGAGTTTAATCTGTTGCTCGCCATAAAGATGGTTGTTTTCGTGTCAAACTAAAATCTGTTCCCTTCGGCCAACTTTGGGCGTTGATACAATGTCTGACACATAGTTAACTCTTACAAGTCTAATTGCTTCCGTATATTGTTTTTAAAGCTTAAAATTTGTTTGAGTCGTTCTAGGACATGTAAAATGGGGTGGCAGTAGTACGAGGACTAGGGGTTTTTGTTTCCGCTGATAATCTTGTGACTTGCATGTTTATTTCCATGTAGATTGAAGCTTCAAATGCAGTGTTAAGATATTGAATGATCAATGCTGATTTGAAGTTTTACAATATCCCACATTAACACACATTGCTTCTTTTACTTGCAGCTCGAAATAGGAGCTCTGCTGCACACCATGGATCAATTGCCGAAGAAGATGGCCAAATTGGATTGGCCGCACTATCATCAACATGACCTGCTAAAGTTTTTGGGCGTGTAAAAAAGGTAGCAGAATATAGAAATGAATCCTAATGTGGTAACTATTGGAGGATGACAGATTCTTGCAGCGTCATTATGTGAGGATGAATGCATGATGAGATGTACGGCTATACCCTATACCCTTCCGTCATGAGCAACTGACCGATTCTTTGGTTTTGACGGTTTTGTTTTCGTATGTAACCTTGCATCTGCGTGTGGGTTTGGGGAGATGGTGAAAGTGTATATGTAATTACTTGTAGTTCACAGTTATTACATACTAATAGTAATATCCTTGCCCTGTGGTGTATCAGCCTGCGTTAATTTTCAGGCTCATCAGGCTGCACCGATCTTGTTACAGACATGGTTGGTACCCGTAGATATAATTAAGCATTCTTTGCATCCAAGAATTTTTCATAGGAGTTTATGGGAATTTTTATTCTCTAGAAACAAAGGAATTTGGTAGACACTTGTAGAGAATTGGCCTTTAATTCCGGATGGTAGGGTGCATATCTCCTGAAAATTCATCCAGGATAAACCAATCGGGATAAACGTGGGGGGTCTTTAGTCCCGGGTCTTTCAACCGCGGGTCTTTCAATCGGGAGTAAAGGTTACCCTTTTCCGGTTGGTGTCACCAATCGGGATTAAAGGGCCTGCCACGTCAGGTGCGGGACAGGTCCTTTACTCCCGGTTGGTAAAAGCAATCGGGAGTAAAGGGTGCTCTTTTCAATCCCGGTTGGGTTTCCCAACTGGGAGTAAAGGGTTACCCTTTAGTCCTGGTTGGATTTCCCAACCGGGACTAAATGGTGCCCTGCATGGCACCCTGCCTGTCGCCTGAAATTTTTATGCATGCATCACGTACGTAGTACCGCGGTTCTTTTGTTAACCTTTAGTAGTTGAGATTGTTTTAGAATGAAATCAACTAGTATTTAAACGAATGAAATTTGTAATTATACAATTACTATATATATACACAATTCATATACACAATTCAACTAGTAAAAATCGATCATAATTAGCGCCTATTATATATACAAATAAATCAAAGTATATATCTACAATCTTCCCGTCGAGGTGTTGCTGATCGGAGCGTCTAATTGTCGTCCATCGTAATAAAATTCTCCTTTTGGATTTACCACCCCGTCCATTAGGAATCCAATGAGATCTTCACATATTGCCGCTACTCTTTCTTCCTTCAAGAGTCCTTGTTGAATATTTAACATCTATAATTTGGAAATTTATGAATGTTACACGAACAAATAAATATAAGGAGCTAGAAAATAATTAACTACTAATAGTTTTATTTTACGTACTTTAAAGTTGTGCGGCGTCATCTTTAGTCCCTTGGGTCCCATAAAACTGTATATGTGCTCACAGATGTAGTAGCCACATAGATTATTCCCGGGTTCCTGTCTTAAGCACTGAAGTGCGGAAAAAAATAAGTTATGAAATATTCGTGTTATACAATGTAATAAATGTGCAGACTTCATACGTACCGGGAAGTCTGTGTTCCATGTAAGTTTTTCTTTGAATGGACCTTTGTGTGTCCTTATGAATTGTTTCCATGCGCTGCAGATTAGAATAATGAATGATATAGTGTAACAGGGACAAAATTTAGGAGACAAACTTTTGCATAGAGATAAAGGTCCAGAATTATTACAAGCCTAGCATGTCTTGGTACTCCACCGGATCTTTCCTCAACGAATCGAAGACAGTGACGTGGCTTCTTTCAGGCTCAATTATAATAAGGATCCAGTGGAAGCTGCGTACGTAAAATGTTCATGCATATCAGAGCTAACTAACATGTAGAGATAAGAAAAAAGACAACGAAAGTAGACGGTATACACACACTTACTTGAAGTTGTATGGAAGTAGTATGAAATCCTTGAATGTTTGTTTGTCTAGAAAATTGTATACTTCCACCAAGGTTTGTTCCGACGCTAATTGTATCTGTTTTTGGTTAACTACAGATGGATCCATGAAGCCTATATGTAGGTACGCCTCTCGTCGGCACGTCTGAATTAGCATCCTACATAAAATGGAAGACGAAGTTAGTACGGTGACGCACGCCAAAATTTACATGTAGAGATAAACGGACACTTGCAGAACCCAAGCGCTGATCAGAGAGACATCCAGGGCATCATGATGGTACACTTCGTATATATCCTTGAAGTCTAGCCACAACACTTTCTCGCCTTCGCCGTAAAAATCTATCGATTTTACCTTCAGGCCGAGCATCTCCCTCGAGTCGGCGGATGCCATCATGTACCATTGATGGAATGCGTACATCTTTGTTGATAGCTTCCGTACCAGATTGGGCCTTACAAGAGGTTTGCCTAGCTCATAAGGCCATCTCGGCTCAGGGGTGGTGCAGTTGACGTCTCAACTTGCCCTAAGCATTCATCAAGTCCCAGACCTGTTTCTTGCATGAATTTCAATACTTGTGCTTGTTGATCCAAGGGCATTGTTTCTACCCTTTGAGCGTCTTTTTTTGATAAATGGCTAAGGTCGGGGACAGCACCACTGGAAGATGACTTTCCTTTCCTTTTGTCCTTTTCACTAGCCTTTACTAAAGCCCGTTCATAGTTTGATAAGAGTGGTATCCTTTTCTTGGCTCCTTCTTCCATCTTGATAAAAAAGTTTAAATCTCTTCGATTTACTAGAGGTGGCTCCATCTCCCTTGCTTTTTTTTTTCTTCGGCTTGTTTCTTGAACCACTCACTGGCCTCTCATTGGATTTCTGCCCACTGTTCCACATGAGTCATTGCCTCCCAGCGTTCCTTATGAGTCACTTCAGGCTCCTTTGTTTTCTTCTTTCTCTGTCTTTGCTTGGGAGGCGGTGCTCGTGACTTCTTTAGTAGTGCTGCAGGTTCCTTCATGGGGGCGGCTCTTGGTGCCGGCGACGGTGATCGGGGAGGGGGTGTTGTTATTGTCGTCATCGCTCCCACCACCAGGATGTGGTCGAGATGGAGACCTTGATATAGCAGGAAGCGACGGTCCTAGAGCAGGTTGTGCAGGAGATGACGGTCTTGAGCTATGAGGAGAAGGTCGCTGCTGGGGATCTACGGGGAGCGGTCTTGAGCTCTGAGGAGATGGCTCCGTGCCGGGAATAATGATGTAGCGTTTTCGCCATAGAATGATCCCATGAAATGCATCTGCCAGTGTCTTTTCCCCGTCACCTCCCGGGAGGTCGAGCTCTAGGCCTTCATATTGGCTATCAACAATTTGCTCTAAGCGGACGTTGGCGTAGCCAGGTGGAATCTCCATGCCATGACTGCTCTGCCCCACCAGGGTTGCTAACGCACTCCCGTACGCTACCTGTACATATAGCAGAAGTAAACATGTTATTAAACTCCGATCACGAGGCATGGATCAATTGATAAGATTGCATAAATATTATGTATAAGTATATCTTAATAGTGAGGTTGCCGACCGGTGCATGCAGCTCACATGTGGTGCGTTGCGTGATGGCATCCACGGGGAACCGTTGCTCCTCCACGGGTAACCTGGGCGTCTGCACATCGGGGACCCCTGTAGAAGCACAACTGCTCAAGAGGCGTTGAGAAGGGTGGGCGTAGTTTGGATTCGGCAATGCTCCAGATTGGGCCAACTCCACAACTGCGTGGGCCACTCCACGATTGATTTCCTCCAACATTCTTTGTTCTTGTGCTTGCACTTTGGATTCTAGCATCTGCCGCCAGCTCTCCTCGGTCTGTTCCTTTCTTTACTTGCGGCTTCTGTACGATGCGCTGTTGCCTCGGAAAGCAAACTTCCACGGAATGACCCCGAACCCTCGGCAACGTCCTGGGTGCTCGGGATTACCGAGGGCCAATGTGAGCTCATCATTCTCTCGATCCACCTTCAACCTCCCAGCCTTAGAATCTTTAATGTTCTTCATAAGACGTTCAGCCTTCTCACGTATTGTGTCATTGAAAATCAACGTACCATCCTCTTGGCTCAGGGAGCCTCCATGAGCGTAATACCAATTTTTTGATCATTCAGGCCATTCAATAGTTGTAGGTATGATTCCCCGTTCGATCAGATCTTGTTCCATCTTCCTCCATTTTGGAATTGCTGTGCCATAACCACCTCGCCCCAGATGATGATGGTAGCCCTTCTGACTAGCATTTGTAGTGTTGGTCAGGATCTTTTTCACACCGTCTTCACTCCTCTTATATTCAACAAATGCCTCCCAGTGGTCCCTCAACTTTGGCCACGTGTTGAAGTCTGGAGTTCGGCCCTTCTTAATGTAGTGGGCATCCAGCATCTTCTTGAATGTCTGGAATTGTGTAGCCATCTTCTTCAGCGTCCACGCTTTCACATCCTTTTCAAAATATACTTTGGGGAATGTGAAATGTCTCTTGAGGTCTTCCCACAACATATTCTTTTCTATCTCCGGGAGGGCGTACGGATTAGTGCTTCTGCCCTTCCATTCTCTGATGCTGATAGGCACGTTGTCCTGGACGATTGCCCCGATCTGACTCACGTACTTCTTTGCTACTTTCTTGGGAGCAACTGGCCTGCCCTCTTCTATCACTTCCGTGATGGCAAGCCTCCCTTCCATCACCTTTGTACGACCTCGGGTCTTCTGCCCTTGCGTCGATCCAGAGGGCTAACAGTTCAAGATTCGTTAATTAGTACGTAGTAGTAATGGTGGTGTGAAATAATACAAGATTTGTTATATATACCTCGCCGGAACCTTCCGCCACGGCAAGGTGTTGCTTGGGCTCATGCTCTTCATTCCCATCGGCGGACATGTTGAGGAACATGTCCGCCTGGGTGCCCTCTTCATCGGTGTACGATAGTGGAAGGTTGTCGCCACTACCATCACCAACGATTATCTGCTCCATGAGATACCTTGCGGTCTCGTCGTCTGCCATTTCAACTATTGATTGAAACATACATGGAATCATACATGACAGTCATAGAAATCGCCTTAGTTATATATACATAAGAGTATATACATGAAATCATAAAATAACATGAATCCCACAAAGTCTGGAATGTTTATACAAATTTCAACAAACTAGTAGTACTTTGTACGAATTTCTACCAAATTTCTACTAATTTATACATATTTATTGGAATTTCTAGCAAATTGCTACTAATTCCTACTAATTTTACAACAACATGAATCCCACAAAGTCTGGAATGTTTATACAAATTTCAACAAATTAGTAGTACTTTGTACGAATTTCTACCAAATTTCTACTAATTTATACATATTTATTGGAATTTCTAGCAAATTACTACTAATTCCTACTAATTTTACAATAATATGAATCCCACAAAGTCCGGAATGTTTATTACAAATTTCAACAAATTAGTAGTACTTTGTACGAATTTCTACCAAATTTCTACTAATTTATAGATATTTATTGGAATTTCTAGCAAATTACTACTAATTATTACTAATTCCTACTAATTTGATTTTCTAACTAATTACTACTAATTCGTTCCCGGCGACGTGCCGGCGGACCTCGCGCGGTCGACGGTGCCTAGGTTGGGATGGCGGCGGCCGGGGCGGCGGGATGGCGGAGGCGGGGACGGAGCGAAGCAAACGCCGGGCAGAGGCGGCCGACGACGAGGGGCGACGAGGCGGCGACAAGGGCGGAGGCGGCGACGAGGCCCCGCGATGGAGGTGGTCGGCGGCAACGAGGTCAAGGGGTCGGGGCACGACGGAGGAGGATCGAGGCGGGCTGGGGCGATGGAGGAGGAGGCTGCTGGGCGCGGGCGAGGCGGTTGGGCGGCGGGACGACAATGGCTGGGGCAATGAGGGACGACGACGGCGGCGGCCGGCGAGGGAGGCGGACGGGCGGCGACAGAGCAGAGCGCGGGATCTTGGTGAAATTTTGGCTAAGTGTAACTGGCATGGGGGGTAGAAGAGGCTACAGTGCCTTTTATCCCCCCTTTTATCCCGGTTCGTAATGGCACCCGGGACTAAAGGACCTTTTGTCCCGGGTCCCATTACCAACCGGGATAAAGGGGGGGGGCCTTTTATCCCGGTTGGTGATGGGACCCAGGACAAAAGGGTACGTTCACCAAGCGGGACTGGGAGCGTACCCTTTTATCCCGGGTGCCACCACCAACCAGGATAAAAGGGGTGGCCCTTTTATCCCGGTTGCCAAACCCTTTTATCCCGGTTGCAGTTTGCAACTGGGATAGGGGGGGGGGGCTTTTGTCCCGGTTGCTGTTGGCACCCGGGACAAAAGGGCCTTTTCCCATTTTTCGTCTCCCACCTGCTTTTTGGAAATGGATTTTATTTATGTTTTCATTGCATTTCAGGATGAAAAACAAAACCTTCACATATTTTGTACATGCAAAAATATATTTAATTAGTGAGTATATTGACAATAAGTATGATTTAGTCATTAATTCTATACCAGTTCATTGAGCCTCTAAAATATTTATTTTACTGCATCGCTGTGATCAAGAAATTATTCAATTAAATAATTTCAACGCGCAAAAAAATCCATGTATGTACGTGGTTAACATTGTTCATGTTTATCTAATAAATCTTCACCTAACAAATTTAAGAACACATGAAATCATACATAGGGTAAATTAAAAATTGTATCAAGTATTACACAAAGGTCATGTAAATTTAGCGCATTACAATACAACGTTGTAAAATTTCTTCTTTATGAAAGTTCCTTGATTATGATCGCGGCGTAAGTACGGAGTCTCTTCTTTGGTTAACAGGATGCTTGGATCAACTTCAACTGCGAATGGAGGCATGCCATCAAACTGATCATAATCATCTGATTGGTCTGTTTTATCCTCGACTCCCACGATTTTTCTTTTACCTGGATGAACTATGTGGCACTTTGGCTCCCATGTCTCTTTTGGATTTCTCTTGAGTTTGCTACACATGTCCTTCACATAGAACACCTGATGCACATCATTGGTAAGTACGAATGGGTCATCACTGTATCCAGTCTTGCTCAGATCTACTATTGTCATTCTGTACTGATCTTTGGTTACGGCAGTTAGCTTCACCCAATTGCAAAGAAATAGAGGGATGTACAGCAGTCCGTATTCGAGTTCCCATATCTCCTGTATGAAACCATAATACGACTCCTTACTATTATTTCTATCCATGGCATCTATGCGGACACCACTATTCTGGTTCGTGCTTTTCTGGTCCCGGGCTCTCGTGTAAAATGTATAACCATTTATCTCATAGCCTTGGAATTTCACGATTGTACCCAGGCAAGCTGTGGGTGAATCTTCGAGTTAACCATAAGTTGTTGGCGCAACCAGGAGAGAAAAGTTTTCATGTGATGACGGGTAAGCCAAGCATCGAATTTGGTCGGGTTTTTGGAAACTACCATCTGCCTGTGCTGCTCGATATACGGAGACACAAAGGATGACTGTTGTAGAACAGTGTAGTGTGCCTTGTCGAATAAATCAGTATCATTGCTGAAACTTGATTTCCTTCCAAGGGTGCCCATTCCTCAGAGCCTCCCCTCATGGCGTGAAGTTGGAACACCAATCGAGTCAATTGAATCAATAAAATCAACACAAAACTCGATCACCTCCTCTGTTCCATATCCCTTGGCGATGCTTCCTTCTGGACGGGCACGATTAAGAACATAGTTTTTTAGGACTGCAATGAACCTCTCAAAAGGCCACATATTCTACAGGTATACAGGTCCAAGAATACCAATCTCTTTTACTAGGTGAACCAGTAAGTGCGTCATAATATTGAAGAAGGATGGTGGAAATAACAACTCAAAACTGACAAGACATTGCACCATATCATTCTGTAGCTTTGATAGCTTGGATGGATTGATTGTCTTCTACGAAATCGCATTGAGAAACGCGTATAGCTTTATGAGCGGCAACCGGACATTTTCTGGTAGAACACCCCTCAGTGCAACCGGAAGCAATTGGGTCATCAACATGTGGCAATCATGGGCCTTGAGATTTGTAAACTTCTTTTGTTTCATATTTATTATTCCCTTTATATTCGAGGAGTACCCAGACGGGACCTTCATACTATCAAGCATTCAAACATGGTATCCTTCTCTTCCTTACTAAGAGTGTAACTGGCAGGACGTAAGTAGTGCTGTCCATTATCTCTCTTTTCCGAATGTAGGTCATCTCGTTGCCCCATGACTTTCAGGTCCTGCCATGCTTCCAATGTATCTTTCGAGGTCCAATAAACAACCATGAAGCCTAGCACATTCACGCAAAGATTCTTCGTCAGGTGCATCACGTCTATTGCGTTGCGAACCTCTGGGATTTCCCAATAAGGTACCTCCCAAAATATTGACTTTTTCTTCCACATGGGTGCACGTCCATTATCATCATTCAGAACAGGTTGGCTACCATGACCCTTTCCAAAGACTACATTTACATCCTGTCGTTGTCAAGATCAGCGGATCAAGACTTAGACTAGTAAATTTCTTTTATGCGCGTGAGCCTCAGATGGTGGCGTGGGAGACACAGATTTAGACTGGTTCGGGCAAAGGAAGCCCTACGTCCAGTATCGAGGATGCTCGTGTTGCCCACGCGGGGGTTCTGTAGTAGGGGGTTACAGATTGGCGAGAGAGGGACAGGTCCCAAGTCTCTTTGGTTTTTGCGCTCTCAGGGAGAGTTGTAGTGTACTATGGTGTGTGGGAGAAGAAGCTGAATGAGCGATCCTCCGATCTCCCCGTCTGTTTTTCGATCTCCCGATCCCTTTTCCCCGGTCTTGGGTTCCTCCTTTTATATCGCAAGGGGATGGCCGGAGTTACAATTGGGATCGGGTAAAGAGGATGGTAAAGAGTAAAGCGTAGAAAGGTAAAAGGTATGGCAGGAAGGAGGGGCCAGATCCTAGGCGTTCGTTGCCTCTGCCGGCCCTTGACGAGTGTTGGCGTGCATGCCGGAGGAGGAATTCGCCCTGTGCCAAGTGTTGTTACCCCCTGCATATAGCTACTTCGATGCTCGTAGGTAGCAGGCCATGATGAGGGTGCTCCGTCGTTACCCCAGCGTCTGTTAGGGAGGACGGTGGATGCCGCTGCTCAGGCGATGGCTGCTGAGAGGGAGAGCGTCACATCTGCGCTGCTGGGTGCGCGGGTCCCTAGGGTGTGCGGGACCCGAGGACAGGCCGCTCTCTCCTTTGCCCCGGTCGGCGCAGGCCATGAGTACCCTGCGGCGAATGGGAGCCGGCCACCGGCACTGTAGCCTGCACGGGACGGTCGTGCACGGGTACTTGCGCCAGGTTGCGTGAGGGGCGCGGTCGCCCTGTCTTCTGCCAAATCTGCGGCGCATTTATGGCAAGGCCGACGGGGGAACCCGCAAGATTTGTCTGTCTTGCCCATGTGGACCGCATCCGAGGGGGTTCCCGGCCCCGTGGGCCCCAGTGCGCCCGACCCCTCCACTTGGGGTCGGTCGAGGCGGAAACCTTGAGGAGGGAGGTCGGGCGCCCCCGACCCTGGGGTCGTGGTCGGGCGAGGCGGAAACCTTGCGGAGGGGGGTCGGGCGCTCCCGATCCTGGCGCCTAGGTCGGGCGAGGCGGAGATTTGATCATGCTTAGGTGGTCCTGGGCCTTCATGTTTGCTTCTTTAAGCAGTGTGTTAGGGGATCGTTGATATTTCCCCCCAACAGTAGCCCCCGAGCCTGTGGTGGAGCAGGAGTGCTCCTCCGGAGGCTCCTTTCGCTGTTTGCCGCGGGTTCTGTGTTATGGCGCGCTTGTTTTATCTCAGCCATGCTCGAGAGAACCTGCAAGTTGTGACCACACGCGTGGTAGTTGGTTGCGAGGCTAGCCCCCAAGCTCCCGCTCGTTGCAGGAAACCGATCGGGAGGCTAGGTCGACTTTTTGATCGTTGCCCCTCAAGCGTCCGTTCGCTAGGACGGAGGGGTTGAGCCGGGCCACGTTATCCGCGTTGGACGAACCGTGGTGCTCGTTTGAGCTGCAAACGGGTAAGTTCGAGTGGAGTCCCGGTCCCCGTTCGGGGGGGTCCGGCTCGGGCCAAGCTGGTGGCGTACTCCAATTTCCCGCCGGTCAGTTCATATAGTTCCCGGACCCGTTCGACCGGGTCTGAGGGCTCGTTGCCTTTCCCCGTGGAAAAACCATGAACTTTACACCGAGCGGGACTCGAACGTGAGGTTGGGGCGTCCTTGGCGTTCGCTCGCCTGGGTGTTGGCCGCTAGCGGGCCCGTCCCTTCTCACCCCTTGCTCGGGGATGTCCTGAGGCAGCTGTCGAACCCGTGTTGGGCCAGCTTTCGAACCCCTGGACCGTATTGGGCCGTAGGGGCGTTTTCAGCCCCGTATCCCTTTCTTACCTCCCTGTGGGCCTTGGACCGGAGCGGAGCGATTGGTGTGCCTGGGCCGAACGTGGGGGGCATCGTGGGCGCGGTACCTAGGAAGTGGAGTTATGGAAGCGTCGTCCCGCGAATCGAGGAAGATAGGATGTTTTCGCGGCCGATCATGCGCGCGGTTTTTGAAAAGGAAACGGGCGTGGCAGGGGCGTACCTGGCGCCACATTTATGGTGGCCTGGGCGTCGATTTGGCTTCCCCGGTACTTTTCCTATAAAAGCAGGAGCTCACCGTGCCGGTTCCTCTCTCCTTTCGCACTCAAGCCTCCTTGCCTTCCTCTTATTTCACCTGCGCTCGCCTCGCTTGCCTCGTTCCCGTCGCTTCACGCCGCGCGTTTTCATCTTCCACCTCCGTCGATCTCCTCCCTTTCCCGGCGATGGCCTCCTGGGGAGTTTCCCACTTTACCTCCAATCGCGCCGAGGGCCTGGTGCGAAAGGGGCTCCTCTGCGAGAGGACAGAGGCGGACGAGTGGAGGCTGCCGGGGCCGGAGCAGGTTCCGTCACCTCCCGCCGGCTATGTCGTCTCCTTCGCCCACTTCCACGAGCGGGGATTTGCCTCCCCCCCAAGCCGCTTCTTCCGCGGGCTCCTCCACCACTACGGGCTCGAGCTCCAGCACCTCAACCCCAACGGGATCCAGCTCCAGCACATCGCGGCGTTCATCGCGCTGTGCGAGGGATTCCTGGGCATTGAGCCCCACTTCGAGCTGTGGAAGTATTTCTTCACAGTGAGCCTGTATCAGAAGGCGGGGAAGGCCGGGAGCCAGCAGCGGTCGCCTCCGGTGCCGATTGGGTGCGCCGGGATCCATCTCCGTCATACTGGCTCCAAGGAGTACATGACGGTGAAGACCTCGGTGTCCCACAAGGGGTGGCATAATCAGTGGTTCTACGTGAAGAACTACCCGAACTCCCCCCTGCCGGTCTTCACCGGCCGCACCATCGACGCGGCGCCCGAGGTATGGGCGTACGGGCCGGTGGAAAAGGAGAAGAAGAAGATCTCTGACTTGCTGCAGGCCATTGGGCAGCTGAAGCGGAATGGGCTCACCGGTGCCGGGGTCATCGGCGCGTACCACGCCCGGCGGGTGGCGCCGCTGATGCTCCGGGCCCGGCCGCTTGGCGCCATGTCCCCCGACGCGCCGTCCGAGGGCATCGCCCTGGCGACGGGTGCGCTCGCCGCCTCCGAGATCCGGCAACGGCTCCGGGAGGCGCTGGAGGACAAGGACGTCGACTACCCGATCCCCGGGCATCCGCCGATGCGCCCGGAACCGGGCTTCGTAGACCTGGTAAGGAGTTGGGGCTCCGTTTCTCTTTCCTTGCGTCCCGCTGCTTTGTCGTTCTGACGCTGATCTGCTTTACGTTTGCAGGGCATGCTGACCCGGGTCGCGGACTCCCTCCCGCCGGTGCTGGAAGATGCCGAGCGGAGGGCTCGCAACCGTCTCCGGGCCGAGGAGCAGAAGCGCCGCAAGGACTAGGAGACGGAGAGGCGGCGGAAGAAGGCCGCCAAGGAGCTCCTGCGGTGGCGGAGGGGGGCGGTCGTGTTCCACGACGACAATGACGAGGTGGAAGAAGAAGAAGAAGAAGAAGAAGAAGAAGAAGAAGAAGAAGAAGAAGAAGAAGAAGAAGAAGAGGAAGAGGAAGAGCTGGAAGAGCTGGATGCCCCCCGATTGGGGGCTTTGGTGATCCGCGATGCGCCACCGCAAACGGCTACGGGGGGTGTAGCGGCGGGAGTGTCCGCCCGGGGTCCGGCTCCCCCGGGCCCTGGGGCTGTGCCTCAGGGGCCAACACAGCGCGTGCCCCTGGAGCCGGCGCGGACCGCCCCTCAGGGGTTGGCGCAGCGCGCGCCCCAGGAGCCGGCGCGGACTGCTCCTCAAGGGGCGGCGCAGGACGTCCCCCGGGAGCAGGTGCGGGACGCTCCCCGGGGATCGGCGCAGGGCCTCCCCCAGGAACGGGCGCGGGGCGCCCCCTCGGGGTCGGCTCAGGGCGTCCCCCAGGAGCGGGCGCGGGACGCTCCCTCGGGGTCGGCAAAGGATGCCACCTCGGTGTCGACACGGAGCGCCCCTCAGGGGCCTTCAGTGCCTGCTCCTGCCGCCGCCTTGGGTCCGGCGCGGGGCGCTCCCCAGGAGCCCGCTCGGGGCGCTCCTCGGGGATCCGTGGGGACTGCCTCCGCCGCCGTGCCTGTTGGTGGAGGGCAACGAGGTGGCGACAAGCGGCCACTGCCAGATGCCCCGGGGTCGGCGTCCGGCTCCGGGTCGAAACGCGCGCGCCGCCTCTGCGCTTCGAGGGCGTAAGTTGACTTTCCCTATGTGTTATCCTTCTTCCCTTTTTCCGTTCGTTTCTGCTGACGCCTGGCCGTTGATGTGCAGCACTTCTCCCCGCGGCCTCTCTCTGCAGCTGGCGCCCAAGAAGGCGCTGCTGACATCGTCCTCCTCCGGGGGGCGGGCCGCGGCCCCGCCAGCGGCGAGTGGCGGGGTTCCTGGTGTGGCCGCAGATCCCCCCGCGGGGGTGGCCCCTGCGGAGTCAGCTGTCGGAGCGGCGGCGGCATCAGCCGCAGGAGAGGGGCGGACTCCACTCCGCCCGCGGCCCCGCCGATCGCCCCCTTGGCCCAGGGCGTGATCCCCCCGGGCCCGCAGGTCGGGGAGGTGATCGACCTCGACACCGACGAGGCGGAGGAGGCGGTGATGACACGAGGCAGGGCGGATGCCCCCGCTGCCATGGCGGGATCAGAGGCAGAGGGAGCGCTTGCTCCCGAGGACGCGGCGGCGGCAGAGGCAGCGGTGCCGGAGGCCCCGCCCCGGTCGCTCCCGCGGGAGTGACTCTGGCGGCTGAGACGGAGGTGCCCACAGGGGTGCCGTTGGCGGCCTCGGCGGCGATGAGCGTGCAGTCGCCGGGGCCGTCGGTGGATCCAGTGGTTTCCGGCGTCTTGATGCCGGCCTCGACGGCGACGTCAGAGTCGGCCTCTGTCCCACCCTCGGCTTCCTCCATCCCGGGGGCGTGGAGAGGGCTCGTCCTCTGCTGGACATCCCGCGACGACTCGCCGAGGCGCCTCTACGCGCTGGATGACGCCGCCGAGTGGCATAGGTGGCAGGCGATGCACGGCGGCGTCGCCCAAGTTCAGGCGGCTCTGACCTCGGCGCTGGGAGTTTTGGCCAACGCCGTGGTCCCTGGCAGCCAGGTATGTTATTCTTGCCGCTTGGCGATGAGCACCTCCTCCTTGCGTTTTTGCTTTAACGGCATGTTGCTTTGCAGGCTCTCCAAGAGGGCAGCCGGGAGAAATCTGATTTCCTCCGGCGGCAGCGGAACCTCTGGGAGCACTACAACACCGAGAGGGAGCGCACCAGGGATCTGACCCTGCAGCTTGGCGCCGCCCAGGGGGCCGTCCGCGACCTGGAGGGGCGTGAGCAGGCGGCGTTAGAGGGGGCGCGGCGTGCCGAGGCCAGGCTCCAGGCCGTCGCCGAGAAGGCCCGCCTCGACCTCGAGGAGTTCCAGGCTGCCATGGACAGGGCCCGCCGCGATGCTGAGGGGCTCAAAGCCGCTGCTGCTGAGAGGGCCCGCCGCGATGCCGAGGAGCTGGCGCGGCTGAGGGGGGAGGGTGGAGCCCTTCGCGCGGAGAACGATCAACTCCGTTTGCAGGTGCAGGGGCTCCAGTCCGCCTTGTCCCGCAGCGCCGACCGGGAGCGCGAGATGAAGATCCGGGCCGACGGTGAGGCTTTTTCCGCTCCTGCGTTTTTGTGTCATTTGTGTTTTGCTTCTTTTGACTCGGTGGGATTTTTTGGAGTGGCTTCTGCAGGTGAGATTGCCAATTTGCGGGTCCTGCTCGATGAGGAGCGAGGCGAGCATGGCGCCCTGCAAGATGCGGTCCGCGTCGTCTGCGAGGACTTCGGTGTAGCTCCGGAGGAGGGGTCGAGCTCTCTGCCGGCTCGTGTCCTCGAGGTGCGCCGTCGCCGTCGCGAGATCACCGTGGACGCGCTTCGCCTTGGTGTGCGGCGCGCCTTCGGGGTCTTCGGCTCTCACTATGCCGACATTAATTTTGTCGGGATGAGTGAAGGGTACTGCGCCGGCTACACCGAAGGCGAGCTGGACGAGATCGACGCCGGGGTGGCCGCGCCGGCGGAGGCCCTCGCGAAGCTCTTGGAGGATGAAGCCGTCCCCCCTGCCGACCCTGAGGCCGCTCCTGCCGACCCTGAGGCCGCCGCTGCTGCCGACCCTGAGGCCGCCGCTCCAGCCGATCCTGAAGCCGCTGCTTCAGCCGACCCCGAAACCACTGCTCCAGCGGACCCTCTTGCGAATTAGTTGTACCGGGCTCGCTCCCGAAAAAAGTTTGTACTTATGTTAGTCTTTTGAACTTGTTTCGTGTTTGGCCGTATGGGTTTGTTCTTACGACTCTTCGTTTGCATGAAAGAAACCGATTCCCTTTGTTATTCCTTCGGTCTTGAAAGCTTTAGGATGCGTTGCCGGGTGCGTCAGTAAGTTTTTTGATGAGCGAAGGTACCGTAGCCGCTGGGGCGTAGGCTTTTTCGCAGTCCGATCGCAACTTGCCTGAGTACCGTTCACGCATCCTTATCTTTTTGCATCCAAAGGTTTTCGAAAGGGAGTGTTCGGTTTTGAAAAAAGAAAAAACATTTTCTTTTTAGGCGGTGCCCAGCGGCTGGGGTCGGGACCCCTGATAGCCCCCGAGGGGTGTGCGATCCTGGAGCCAGGCCAGGGTCGGATACCCCTGAGTTTAAAAGAAAAGGCCTTCTTTTTTCGTAGAAGAACAAAACTGGTAGCCCCCGAGGGGTATGCGACCCTGGAACGAGGCCAGGGTCGGATACCCCTGAGCTTAAACGAAAGGACCTGAGCCAAGGTGGCTCAGGGTTTCTTTTTTCGCAGAAGAACAAAACTGGTAGCCCCCGAGGGGTATGCGACCCTGGAACGAGGCCAGGGTCGGATACCCCTGAGCTTAAACGAAAGGACCTAAGCCAAGGTGGCTCAGGGTTTCTTTTTTCGCAGAAGAATAAAATTAGTAGCCCCCGAGGGGTATGCGACCCTGGAATGAGGCCAGGGTCGGATGCCCCTGAGCTTAAACGAAAGAACGGAAGAGACGGCAAGACTATGCATAACTTGGAAATGAAAGCTATGGGTAGAAGCGCCTTAGCTGTTCTATGTTCCAGGCGTTGCTGAAGATTTGCCCGTCGGGAGTTGCCATCTTGTAGGTGCCTGGTCGTAGCGCTTGTGCGACGATGAACGGGCCTTCCCATGGGGGAGTCAACTTGTGCCGACCCCTGTTATCTTGGACGAGGCGGAGCACTAGATCTCCGACGTTGAAGGCGCGACCTTGTATCTTGCGGCTATGGTAACGCCGTAGGGCCTGCTGGTACTTAGCTGAGTGTAGTAGGGCTACATCTCGCGCCTCGTCGAGTTGATCTTGTGCGTCCTCGAGTGATGCCTGGTTTCCCTATTCGTCGTATGCTTTCACCCTCGGCGACCCATACTCCAAGTCGGTGGGCAAGATGGCCTCTGACCCGTAAACCATGAAGAACGGGGTGAACCCTGTCGCCCAGCTGGGGGTCATCCTCAAGCTCCAAAGGACTGCTGGGAGCTCCGCAACCCATCGTCCGCCGAACTTTTTAAGGCGGTCGAAGATCCGTGGCTTGAGACCCTGAAGTATCATGCCAATTGCTCGCTCGACTTGCCCATTCGTGCGGGGGTGCGCCACTGCCGCCCAATCCACTCGAATGTGGTGGTCGTCGCAGAACTGGAGGAATCTCTTCCCGGTGAACTGTGTACCGTTGTCGGTGATGATGGAGTTTGGGATCCCGAAGCAGTGGATGATGTCGGTGAAGAACTGTACCACTTGCTCGGACCTGATTTGCGCCACAGGCCTTGCTTCGATCCATTTGGAAAACTTGTCGACAGCGACGAGTAGATGGGTGAAGCCCCCGGGCGCCCTTTTGAAGGGTCTGACGAGATCCAGCCCCCAGACCGCGAACGGCCACGTGATGGGGATGGTTTGTAACGCCTGCGCGGGCAGGTGGGTTTGGCGGGCAAAGAATTGGCATCCCTCGCAGGTACGGACTACCTGGGTAGCATCCGCGACCGCGGTTGGCCAGTAGAAACCCTGTCGGAAGGCGTTGCCAACAAGTGTCCTTGGCGCAGCGTGGTGACCACAAGCTCCGGCATGGATATCCTGGATCAGCGCCTTTCCCTGCTCGATCGGGATGCAGCGCTGGAGGATCCCCGTGTGACTTCGCTTGTAGAGCTCCCGGTCGATGATGGTGAAGGATTTCGCACGGCGCGCGATCCTGCGGGTTTCGGTTTTGTCTGCCGGGAGCGCGTCGTGGACAAGGTAGTCGAGGTACGGGGCTCTCCAGTCGGTCGGGGGGTCGGCCCCCGCCCCGGGGCCCGCCTCGATTTCCAAAACCACGGGGTCGGATGGTTTGGCTTCCAGGGCCGAGTCGGGTGGGGCAGCGTTGATTCCCTTGGGGTCGGTGCTCGGGTCCAGGACAGGTGGCGCGCTGCCGACCTCCCCTGGCTCGGGTCCCGACCCCAGAGCTGGGCATGCCTCGCCGACCCCTGCTGGCTCCAGATAACGGATCGAAGGCTTCAGCTGGTCGCTAACGAAAACGCCATCAGGGACGGGCATCCGGCCGGACACCGCCTTCGCTAGCTCGTCAGCGGCTTCGTTGAAGCGCCTTGCAACGTGGTTGAGCTCCAACCCGTCGAACTTGTCCTCGAGCTTACGGACCTCGTTGCAGTAGGCGGCCATTTTAGGGTCATGGCAGCTCCATTCCTTCATGACTTGCTCAACGACCAACTGGGAATCGCCTCGGACGTCTAGCCGACGGATGCCAAGCTCGATGGCGATGTGGAGCCCGTTGAGCAGGGCTTCATACTCAGCGACATTATTGGATGCAGGAAAATGGAGGTGGATCATGTACCTGATGCGTACGCCCAACGGAGAGAAGAAGACGAGGCCTGCTCCGGCGCGGGCCCTCATCAGTGACACGTCAAAGTACATCGTCCAGTACTCCTGCTCCTCTGTCGCCGACGGTGCTTGTACCTCTGTCCACTCGGCCACGAAATCGGCAAGTACCTGGGACTTGATGGCGGTGCGGGGGACGTAGGTGATACCCTGATCCATAAGCTCAAGCGCCCACTTCGCGATCCTTCCTGTTGCATTTGGGTTCCGGATTACTTCACCAAGCGGGAATGAAGAGACGACCGTTATCGGATGGGAGGTGAAGTAGTGACGCAGCTTCCTCTTCGTGATGAGGACGGCGTAGACAAGCTTCTGGATCTGCGGATATCGTGCCTTGGACTCGGACAATACTTCGCTGATGAAGTACACCGGGCGTTGCACCTTAAGAGCGTGCCCCTCCTCCTCCCGCTCCACTACTAGGGCCGCGCTGACCACCTGGGTGGTTGCCGCGACGTAGAGCAGAAGGGTCTCGCCGTCGGCCGGCGGAACTAGAATCGGGGCCTTCGTCAGGAGGTCCTTGAGTCGGTCAAGTGCCTCCTGTGCCTCGCTGGTCCACTCGAAGTGGTCGGATTTCTTCAGGAGCCGGTAGAGAGGAAGTCCTCGCTCGCCGAGGCGCGAGATGAAGCGGCTTAGGGATGCTAAGCACCCCATGACGTGCTGTACTCCCTTTATGTTCCGGATCGGCCCTATGTCGCTGATGGCCGCTATCTTCTCCTGGTTCGCCTCGATGCCGCGCACGGAGACGATGGAGCCTAACAGCATGCCCCTTGGGATGCCAAACACACATTTCTCGGGGTTAAGCTTAATACGCTTATCCCTCAGCCTTTCGAAGGCTAGCTCCAGGTCGGGAACGAGCTGATCGCCCTTCCTGGATTTGACAACGATGTCGTCGACGTAGGCCTCAATGGTCCGCCCGATGAGGTCTCCGAAGCACTTAAGCATACATCGTTGGAAGGTAGCCCCCGCGTTTTTGAGGCCGAACGGCATCTTAACGTAGCAGTAGGGGCCAAAGGGGGTGATGAAGGAGGTAGCGAGCTGGTCGGCCTCTTTCATCGTGATCTGGTGGTAACCGGAGTATGCGTCGAGGAAGCTGAGAGTTTCGCACCCGGCGGTTGAGTCGACTATTTGATCTATGCGTGGCAAAGGAAACGGATCCTTTGGACACGCTTTGTTGAGACCGGTATAATCGACACACATCCTCCATTTCCCGTTCTTTTTCGGTACAAGAACAGGATTAGCCAACCACTCGGGGTGGTGTACTTCCTTGATGAACCCGGCCGCCAGGAGCTTCTGGAGCTCTTCACCAATGGCTCTGCGCCTTTCTTCGTCGAAACGGCGCAAGCCTTGCTTCACTGGTTTAGAGCCGGCCCTGATGTTCAAGGAATGCTCGGCGACTTCTCTCGGGATGCCTGGCATATCCGAGGGCTTCCACGCGAAGACGTCGCTGTTCGCGCGTAGGAAGTCGACGAGCGCGCTTTCCTATTTGGGGGATAGGGCCGCGCTGATCCGCACGACTCCACCACTGGAACTGCTGTAATAGTTGCCATTTGAAATATCAAAGTAACTATGGGAAATTGGAAAGAAATCCAAAAGAAAAAGAAAAACAATTGGCAAAAAGATCAAATTCGGCCAAATTTTGACCGAAATTTGAAATTCAAATTTGAAATTCAGCAAATTTGTCAAATATGTGGAATACAAGTGTAAGAGTATTTAGAATTAAGGGATCAGAAAGTTGGAACCAGATTAGTGCTAATTATCACAAAAGAATTAGAGAAAGAAAAAGAAAAAGAAGAATTGCTGTTTACTGTTCACCGTCCGAAAACAGCAGTTCAGAAAAACAGCCGCAGAGTCTGTTTTCAAAATTCATTTCTGGAGAATTTTGCAACTAAGTGCACCATGACAACTATACCATATTGAAGTGTGAACTTTGGACTACAAGATTTGGGTGTTGTTGGCCAAGATCAGTAACAGGAAGGAGGTCAAATTCCAGCCCAAAGTCAGCACAAAACCATAAGTTGACTGAAACTCTGAATTTTTACTAAGTCTGAATGACAGCCAAGCATCGACTTGGAGCTCAAATTCAGAGCAAAGTGGATCAAGAAAGGTACTTGTTCATGAGCAAAATGGAACATTGGGACATAGTAGAACATGTTTGGGTAGAAGTTGGATTGGAAAAACAAGGTTTAGGCCACTGAATTGGATTGACAAGTGAGATCGACACTACTGTCGATAACTGACGAACTGAACATCTGATTCAGTCGATTTCAGAACCAACTCGAGCAACATCTCCAAATTTCCACTGGTTTGATGATTATCTCGGGATGGAGCCAAAACAAAAGATGGAGAATTTGAGTTTATCTGTAACTTTCTTTGAGCATCGGTGTGCCGTTGGATAAAAGATCAACCACGATGCGGCTCTGAAGGTCACGGGCGGTGACAGAGCTCCAGACGTGTCACCGCCGCCGTCGTCGGTCGACCGCCAGGGCAACTAGCTAGGCCACCTCCTCACCACGCAAGCCTACGGGTAGGCCACGATGTCGTCCATGCGAGGGGTTAAACGCTTGAATGTTTACTGTTCCCGCGCCACCGTTTCACTGCCTCCCCTTTTCACCGCCGCCCGCTCCCCTCTGTCAAGCTTCACCGCCAAGCAAAATTCCGCCGCCACAACTCGTCTCCCGTCAATTCCTCTCGCCCACTCCTCCACAGACACCCCAGCTACACCCTGAGCCAGTCGTTGTCCCACATCCTTGCCGGGATAGCCGTGCTCACCGCCGCTTCTGTCCGCCGCCGTCGCGCCGCCCGCTCATGGTAAGAACCAGCCTTGCACTATATCTCTTTCTTCCTGAGTAGTTGTAGTCGCGTCCTTAGGGTCCTAGGACGGAGTAGAAGTAGTCGTTTGAGTTGGTTAAGTCGAGGTCGCGAAAAGCCACGGCCGGCCGAGGGGGTCGCCGCCTGTCGCCGTGGAGGGGATGGCTCCGGCCATCTCTCGGGGAGCTGTTGCCGCGCACGAGGTCGTGTAGGTCTAGGGTTGGAGTCGTGATCTAGCCCCGCCGCCGGGAGGGCGCCGGTCGGCGAGCCGCCCCGCCCCCTGTCGCGGGTGTGTCTTGGCGGGAGGAAGAAGAAAGCGCTAGGCGCTTGGGCCCGCGCGTCAGAGGAGGAGGGGGAAAGGCAGGCCGGTGCGACGCAAGCGGTGGCTGGGCCGCGGCGCGTCGTAGAGGCCCAGTAGCGCGCGGGTCAGCTGAGCGGAAGGAGGCCGGAACGGCGCAGTCGCCGATTGGGCCGGCGCATGGAGGCCCGTAGCAGCGCGTGATCGGCGGGAATCGGAGAAAAAGGCCGGAGGCCCAAGGCAGTAGCAGGCCGGTGTCGCGGAGAAAAAGAAGGAAAAAGAAAAGAGGCCGTGGGCCGGTGCTGGGCTGCCAAAGAAGAAAGAAAAGAAAAATCGGCCCGCGGGGGCCCGTCAGGGGGAAGAGAAGAGCCGGCGGGTAGAAATGAATAGGAAGGTGGGGTCCGCGCCGTGGGGCCCAGCGTGCGTGAGAGAGGGTAGAGCGTGGGTGAGTAAGAAAAGTTTTTCGGGCAATTTTCGGAAAAAAATTAGATTTCCTTTAGTAATTTAATCCGTTTAAATTCGTTTTACACCATTTTAATCACAGAAATTTGTAGGAGTGTCCAAAATTAGTGAAACCAATTTTGTTAGGCTTGTTTTATTTTCCTTTATGCATTAAAATTTTTACACCCTAGGAAAATAATAAAAATTCAGGTATTTATTTAATGCCTTCCTTTTAAGGTAATTAAATAAATACTTATTATTTATAAAATGTATAAAAAAATATGAATAATGCTTTATCAATCACAAATAATTCTTAAACCATAGGAGAGTAGATTTTTCAAGTTAGAAAATATTTACCACTTTATCAAAAATTAAAAGAAAAAGCTATAGGAAGGGTTAAATGAGAAAAATAAAAATATAGGTTAATCTTTTTAGATTTTTGTGTGTTGACTTACAACTTTATCATGATAAGTCGTATAGTCCTTGTTGGCTTGCAACTTTATCATGAAGGAAAGTTGTATAGTCTGATATTTAAAAAGTTTGCATTCTAACCCCTGCATATATTGTGCCGTAGATCCAGAAGCACCAGAAGAGGATTACTGGGAATTTTCAGAAGGACCCTTGGAGTCCGACGAAGTGTTTGAATTTGTTCCCTGTGAAGCAAATCCGTCGGCTTCTACTAATCTTTTTAACGATCAAGGCAAGCCCCGGTGCATTTATACCTATCTATTTTGGAGTCGTTATTTTATGTGACTAGTCATAGGTTATTTGCTTATTGTATGCACTAAGTCTAGGAATTGATTGAAACCTATTATTGCGTATGATCATGCCTTGATTTAAGGACATCTTTGCCACTTGTTCAAATCCTAGAAACTACCCAAGTGTAGAATTGCTTACTTGCTTACATGATTGGTTTACCAACCTTAAGGAAAACTCTTAAGTCATACATGTTGCTTATGAAGGATAATCTGGAATATGAAAACGGACAGAAGCTAGAGATGTAGTTCTGTCTGCTAGATTAATCTGGTTAAGGCCCGATTCGTGTCTTAACCGTTGATCAAGTGATAAACATCTGATCACTTACTGGGTATGGGACCAGTAAAGCCCAGTAGGTTAGTAAATTCTATGATCAGGAATGCTTCGTACCCGCGCTTGACGTGCTGGAGATTGGCAGGGGTGTAGCCTGAAACTCACATGGAGATCAGGCCAGACGTGGGGTCCCATGTGGGGGTGCATCCCTGGGTCCGGGTAGTTGTATTCCTAATCATTGACTTTGCTAATCGAGAGGTTGTTAGTACGACCTGGACAGTCGTATAATGCTGGTGATCGGGGTACTCTCCTGCAGGATGTAATTAGATCCGGATCGCCGCAATTCTCGGTTATGAATGCACTTGATCACTGTTGAGCATCGTAGTATAAACTCATGCGATATAAAATCTCCTGTTGCCAAGTACTGTATGATTTAACAGTTATGATTGTTTTACTTCTGTTATCAGCTAGAAGGGTTAGGTAATGACTTAACTAAAATAAAAGATAAAACTAAGGCCTCACTCGTAGTAAGCTTTTTCGGCAAAATTGTATCAACCAAGCACACCCAAAGGCTGACATGCATTCCAAAGAAAAATTATTATATTGGTTAGTCGGGTAAGACTTGCTGAGTACCCCGTACTCAGGGTTTTCCCCTTGTGGTTATCTTTCAGAAGCTCCACAGGAGGCTACCGAGGAGGAGACCCCGAAGACCTAGAGTATTGACCTGAGTCTCACAATACTCTAGAAAACAGTTTATCGACGCATCCTCTCCTGAACTATTTATGTTTAATCTTAGAGCTTGTCTAACACTGCATCACTAAGTTTGCCTCAACTTATGTCTTGTAATAACTCGTACCTCTTAATTATGTATGTAAAAATGTAATGTTTGTTGATATTATCCCATCGCGGATATTATCCTGATGTATGGTTATGAGACACGCCGTGGATCCTTCGAGGAGTCCTAGGGACACTCGACGGACTACCGGACTTACGCTGTTTTAGGTGCGTTTCGGATAATTGCTGTTCCGACAGCGATTAGCCGCACTTAAACCAGCTTAAGTTGGGCGGTTCCGCCACAGCTGGTATCAGAGCCGTAGGTTGGGATAATCAACAAATATTACCTTTTACAACACTGAGACTCTATTTTAAAATAATAAAAACAAGAGTCATAGGTGGCTGTAGTATTAACTGGTGGATTGTTTTGCAGATACTAACTGTTTGCTGCGTGTCGCTTATATTCGATAGTTTATTAATTGGGGAGAGATTATGATGCCACCAATTTTCTTACGAGTGTGTATATGAGTCTGAAAGTACGTAGGAATCGTTGCATCATAATTGCATTGCATGTTTAAAACTTTTGGGTTTGGTGAGTGCCGCTAGACCTGACCTCGTTTCTTTTATAGGATGTTCAAAGAAGGTTACACAGATAGGGATGGGTGGACCCGTGGTCGTTATCTAGACAAACCAGGGTTCATGCAGTTACTCTGGAAGACACTACAAGAGTTGGGTTTTCATAGTCCCTTAGAGTACTATTGGAGAAAGGAAGATACCGGCCATAAGCAATATTGCACGGTGTATGTGCATATCCCAGATGATGATACCCGATCTAATTGGCGTTTGGAGGAAGTAATGGAATCAGGTTTTGAATTCAATGATAGTATAGAAAGGGCAGCCATGACAGCTCTTACTGAGCTGTGTGAGAATCATAAGGTAGAAATAGGGTCGAGCTCTGCTCGATTCTATCCAATCAAGCATCAAGATGACGGGGTATGGAAGCGGAGGATTAAAGCCTTGAAGAACACATCTCGTGTGGAGCACGATGTGTTGGTAGCTGCTGCTTCTGACTACATGACCGCTATGTACAACTTACATCAAGCTTGTATCCGGGAGTATTATAATCAAAGGCAGAAGAATGAAGATACTAGAATGGAAGTGATGGGTGCCCGGTATGACAAGGAAATGTACAAGAAGGCGGCAATGGCAAGGGAGCATGAGATGGAAAAGGCAATGCGAGAGCAGTCCAGGCGGATTGAAGATTATGAAGAGAAACTTCGGGCAATGCAAGGGTTTATCGAAGCAAGTCGAATTATGGCGGATAGAGCAAGAGAAGAAGCTGAATCCAATGTCCATAGGCTGGAGGCGGAAAGATTTCAGCAGCTAGACGAGATTCTATCACTTCGTCTAGCCCTGGAAGAAATGCAAGCTCAAGCACCTGCGCAAAATATTGTCAATGTTCCACCACCTCCCCCACCAGAAGAGCCTCAACCACAGAACCCGGAGGAAGCGGATCAACTAGTACCTGTGATAGAAATGGAGGAAGATCCAGTGCCACCGGCAGATCCTGAGATAGATTTATATGCTCACGAGAATCTGGAAGGCTTTGATGTGGACATGGAAGATGACCAGGGCGAAATCCCTGCGGGCAATCAACAGTTTGCGTGGGCCAATGACAATGCCGATGGACTAGATCCTCAGGGCTATGGTCCCATGCAGCAGTGGGGAGAAGAAGAACAGGAAGGCGAAGAAGAAGAGGAGCCAGAAGAAATGGAAGGAAATTCTGGAATTAGCACCTCTGATACTTCCCGCACTTGGAGTGACTACGGACCGGAGTCCGGGAGTGAGAATTCTGTCAATCAAGCTCCACCTGTTGCCCCCCCAGGGCAAACTTTGATGACCGTGGACCAAGACGTCCTGCAAGAAGCCATGGCATGATTGGGATTAAATGCCGAAGAACTGGGCATTTTCCCTTATGAAGGTTGAAATGAACTTGGTTTGAAAATGTTGTAATATATTCTTGTAAGATATGGGTGATGGACAAGTGGCACTAAGGGGGTTTTGTAAATATTAACTCCTAGGCATGTAATATAAATAAGTATGTACATAAGTATGGTTTGTGTGTGAGCATGCTGTGATGGGTGATATGTTAGTATGCAGAGAGTTGCTGATAAAAATGCACCGTAGATATTAATATTTTGTTACTCTTGGCAGCATGACGGATCCCAGAGAACCCCGAGCTTCAGGTTCCGGAGGACAGGAAGAGGATTTACCCAGAGCACCTACATTGGCTGACGCGATAGCCAGTTTGATGAATTCTGGGGCAGAGCAAGCCCGATTACTTCAGATGATAGTACAGAACACCGGCAATGGTGGACGTAGGAGAGAGCCGGAGCAGGGGGTGTCCTATACCCAATTTCTGGAAACACGTCCCCCAGTGTTCTTGAAGGCTGAGCATCCATTGGAAGCTAACGAGTGGCTTCAGGCCATGGAACAAAAATTTCGAGTAATCCCCCAATGTACTGCCGTTCAGAAGGCCGAATTTGCGGGGCTTCAGCTTCAAGGTCCCGCAGCAACTTGGTGGACTAGTCATCTGGCCAGGCAGCCAGTAGGAAGGGAAGTCACATGGGAAGATTTCAAGGAAGCCTTTCGGACGCAGTTTATACCGGAAGGTGTCATGAGAATGAAACTGGAACAATTCTTGGGACTGCAACAAGGAACTCGCAGTATTCTGGCATATACCAGTGAGTTCGATCATCTAGCCCAGTATGCACCAGAGCATGTTAACACTGAAACCAGAAAGAGGGATTGTTATCTCCGAGGACTTAATACAAGAATGCAGGAAAAGTTATCCACCTGCACTTTCGCTGATTACAGTTCCGCGGTAAGTACAGCCATTACCGCAGAAGAAAAGATGAAAGCATTGGATGAAACATTGAAGAAAGAAGAAGCATTAAAGAGGAAGGCTGTTCCTTCTGGAAATTATGGAAATGCTCCTCAGAGGATGAGGATGGTATATAGAGGTCCTCCCCGACCCATGTATCGTCCTTCATTCCAGCAACGGCCTTTCCAGTCCTGGAATGCCAGAGCTCCCAGTGCTGCCCCTCGTCCTGGAACTGCACCATCTTTCGGGTTTCGTAACCCTACTCCTTCGGGAACCCCACAGGTTTGTTTCAACTGTGGGAAGCCAGGACATTTCACCCGAGACTGTCGTTTTCCCAAAATTGGGGGAAACGCGAACTTAAACGCTCAGACATCGGGCCAAGGCACTGGACAAAAGTTTGTCCGTCGCAAGTTTGTCAACACCAAGACAGGACAGGCTCACTATATGACTGTAGAAGAAATTCCAGAAGGAGAGCCAATCCTAGCAGGTATGTACCTTGTTAACAATTATCCTGCTATGGTTTTGTTTGATTCCGGTGCATCGCATACTTTTATAAGTAAAAAGTTTGTTACACAACATCAACTAGAAGTTCATACCTTAGATGTCAAATATGCTATTCAAGCTACTGGTGCCACACAGAATACCAATCAAGTAGCTCGCAATGTGATTTTAAACCTAGAAGGAAATAAAGTGGGAGCTTATCCTTTAATTCTGGAAGATCAAGGAATAGATATTATTTTGGGGGTAAATTGGATGAAAGCACATGAAGTTCAAATTAATATGGTTACACGGGTCGTTAGCCTGAAAGATGACCAAGGCCACTCTTTCGAACTCCAATTACCCGTTCAACCTTGTTTGGACCAAATGGTCAAAAAGACTAGAGCAGTGACTCTAGAATCTATTCCTGTCGTTAATGAGTTCCTAGATGTATTTCCAGAGGATTTGCCTGGGCTACCGCCTGACAGAGCGGTAGAATTCACTATTGAATTAGAACCCGGCACCGCTCCTATCTCTAGAAGACCATATCGAATGCCACCTAAAGAGCTAGCAGAATTAAAAACACAACTCCAAGAATTGTTGGATAAGGGTTTCGTCCGACCCAGTACTTCACCATGGGGCTGCCCAGCTCTCTTTGTTAAAAAGAAAGATGGTACATTAAGGTTATGTGTGGATTACTGCCCTTTGAATGCGGTAACCATCAAAAACAAGTATCCGCTGCCACGGATTGACTTGTTGTTCGACCAGTTGTCCGGAGCTAAGGTCTTTTCAAAAATCGACCTTCGGTCAGGGTACCACCAGATTAAGATAAAACCCGAAGACATACCAAAAACAGCTTTTTCAACCCGATATGGACTATATGAGTATTTGGTTATGTCTTTCGGATTGACAAATGCCCCAGCGCATTTTATGTATCTCATGAATTCAGTATTCATGCCAGAACTGGATAAATTTGTGGTCGTCTTTATAGACGATATCCTTGTCTTTTCTAAAAATGAAGAGGAACATGCGCAACACCTGCGCATTGTTCTAAATAGACTCCGGGAACACCAGTTATATGCCAAATTTAGTAAATGTGAATTTTGGTTAAAGAAGGTTCCATTCCTTGGGCACATACTGTCCGAAAAAGGAATTGAAGTAGATCCCGGAAAAGTCAAGGATATACTGGATTGGAAATCGCCAACTTCTGTTCATGAAGTAAGAAGCTTCTTGGGAATGGCTGGCTATTACCGTAGATTCATTCCCAATTTCTCTAAGGTTTCTAAGCCAATCACCGAGTTATTAAAGAAGGACACGAAATTTGAATGGAAACCTGAGTGTGAAGAATCATTCCAAATCTTGAAGAAATTATTGACTACAGCCCCAGTACTAGCTCAACCTGACATAGAAAAACCCTTTGATGTATACTGCGATGCCTCAGGAACAGGCATCGGGTGTGTTCTAATGCAACAAGGCAGGGTTATTGCTTATGCTTCTCGTCAGTTGAAGCGTCATGAAGAGCATTACCCTACTCATGACTTAGAGCTTGCTGCCGTAGTACATGCACTAAAGATATGGCGACACTATCTTTTAGGTAGTGAATGTCTATCTTTACTGACCACAAGAGCTTGAAGTATATCTTCACTCAGATGGACTTAAACATGAGGCAAAGGCGGTGGCTAGAACTGATTAAAGACTATAAACTAGAGATTCATTACCATCCTGGTAAAGCTAATGTGGTGGCCGACGCCTTGAGCAGAAAGGCCCAATGCCATTGCACTACCGTCCAGTCTAACCTGAAGACCCTGTGCGAAGAAATGGGAGAATTAAGTTTGGAAATAGTAAAACAAGGCACCCTCCAGAATATTATGGTTCAAGATACCCTAAAAGAAAGAATCATAACAGCCCAAAAAGAAGACCCGTGGATTAAAGCACTTTATCAGCAAAAAGCCGACGGAAAGATTCCTGAACTTAATCAAGAAGAAGACGGAGGGCTACATTTCAAGAACAGGATAGTAGTCCCAGAAGATGAGAACCTAAGGAGATTAATCCTAGAAGAAGCACATTCGTCCAAGTTCTCCATTCATCCCGGAACCAATAAAATGTACCAAGATTTAAAGCAACGATTTTGGTGGGCCAAAATGAAACCTGAAATTGCAAAATATGTGTCAGAATGTGACACTTGCCAAAGAGTTAAACCCATACTACAGAAATCAGCAGGTTTGTTACAACCCTCAGAAATTCCTGTCTAGAAATGGGAAGATATTTCTATGGATTTCATAGTAGGATTACCTACCACTTCTAAGGGGTATGATTCCATCTGGGTTATTGTCGACCGCCTTACTAAGTTAGCTCACTTTATTCCAGTCAAGACTACTTACCACGTGTCGACATATGCCAAACTCTATATAGCCCGGATTGTATCCTTGCACGGAGTGCCAAAAACCATTATCTCCGATCGAGGTTCCCAGTTTGTTTCTAGATTCTGGGAACGATTACAAAAAGACATGGGTACTACCCTCATTAGAAGTTCTGCTTATCATCCTCAAACTGGAGGACAGACAAAGAGGGTCAATCAAATTTTAGAAGACATGTTAAGAGCATGTGTCCTTACCTTCTCTAAGCTATGGGATGAATGTTTACCCCTAGCCGAGTTCTCCTATAATAATAGCTATCAAGCTAGCATTAAAATGGCACCTTTCGAAGCCTTGTATGGTCGAAGATGCCGAACTCCTCTAAATTGGTCAGGAGTAGGAGAAAGGACACACCTGGGATCGGACTTGGTTATGGAAACCGAGGAAAAGGTCCAGAAAATTCGCAAGCACTTAGAAGTAGCTCAGTCCCAGCAAAAGAGTTATTCAGACAAAAGAAGACGGTTCTTGGAATTTTATGCTGGAGATTTTGTATACTTAAAGGTATCCCCAATGAAAGGCGTACAGCGCTTTGGAGTAAAAGGTAAGCTAGCCCCGAGATATATTGGTCCCTATGAAATTCTGGAACAAAAAGGTCCCGTGGCATATAAGCTGTCATTGCCAGACCAACTTGCTTCTATACATGATGTATTTCATGTATCTCAGCTTAAGAAGTGCCTAAGAGTCCCAGAAGAAATTTTAGAGGATCCAGAAATTGAGCTCGAACTGGATCTAACATATGAAGAGAAACCTATTAAAATTCTGGATCAAAAGACACGCGATACCCGAACTCGAAGTATCACGTTTTATAAAGTGCAATGGAAAAATCATACTCCGGACGAAGCTACTTGGGAAAAAGCGGAAGACCTAGAGTCTAAGTATCTGGAATTATTTGAAACCGTCAGGAATAGATAAACAAGGACCACCACCCCACTATCCTTGTACAGAAAAAGAAGGAGTAAATGACCTGACGTAGTTTCCTTTCCATTCCAAAAACCAAGGATTTAACCTCGGGAATCTCGGGACGAGATTCTGTTAAGGGGGAGAGGCTGTAATAGTTGCCATTTGAAATATCAAAGTAACTATGGGAAATTGGAAAGAAATCCAAAAGAAAAAGAAAAACAATTGGCAAAAAGATCAAATTCGGCCAAATTTTGACCGAAATTTGAAATTCAAATTTGAAATTCAGCAAATTTGTCAAATATGTGGAATACAAGTGTAAGAGTATTTAGAATTAAGGGATCAGAAAGTTGGAACCAGATTAGTGCTAATTATCACAAAAGAATTAGAGAAAGAAAAAGAAAAAGAAGAATTGCTGTTTACTGTTCACCGTCCGAAAACAGTAGTTCAGAAAAACAGCCGCAATGTCTGTTTTCAAAATTCATTTCTGGAGAATTTTGCAACTAAGTGCACCATGACAACTATACCATATTGAAGTGTGAACTTTGGACTACAAGATTTGGGTGTTGTTGTCCAAGATCAGTAACAGGAAGGAGGTCAAATTCCAGCCCAAAGTCAGCACAAAACCATAAGTTGACTGAAACTCTGAATTTTTACTAAGTCTGAATGACAGCCAAGCATCGACTTGGAGCTCAAATTCAGAGCAAAGTGGATCAAGAAAGGTACTTGTTCATGAGCAAAATGGAACATTGGGACATAGTAGAACATGTTTGGGTAGAAGTTGGATTGGAAAAACAAGGTTTAGGCCACTGAATTGGATTGACAAGTGAGATCGACACTACTGTCGATAACTGACGACCTGAACATCTGATTCAGTCGATTTCAGAACCAACTCGAGCAACATCTCCAAATTTCCACTGGTTTGATGATTATCTCGGGATGGAGCCAAAACAAAAGATGGAGAATTTGAGTTTATCTGTAACTTTCTTTGAGCATCGGTGTGCCGTTGGATCAAAGATCAACCACGACGCGGCTCTGAAGGTCACGGGCGGTGACAGAGCTCCGGACGTGTCGTCGCCGCCGTCGTCGGTCGACCGCCAGGGCAACTAGCTAGGCCACCTCCTCACCATGCAAGCCTACGGGTAGGCCATGATGTCGTCCATGCGAGGGGTTAAACGCTTGAATGTTTACTGTTCCCGCGCCACCGTTTCACTGCCTCCCCTTTTTACCGCCGCCCGCTCCCCTCTGTCAAGCTTCACCGCCAAGCAAAATTCCGCCGCCACAACTCGTCTCCCGTCAATTCCTCTCGCCCACTCCTCCACAGACACCCCAGCTACACCCTGAGCCAGTCGTTGTCCCACATCCTTGCCGGGATAGCCGTGCTCACCGCCGCTTCTGTCCGCCACCGTCGCGCCGCCCGCTCATGGTGAGAACCACCTTGCGCTATATCTCTTTCTTCCTGAGTAGTTGTAGTCGCGTCCTTAGGGTCCTAGGACGGAGTAGAAGTAGTCGTTTGAGTTGGTTAAGTTGATGTCGCGAAAAGCCACGGCCGGCCGAGGGGGTCGCCGCCTGTCGCCGTGGAGGGGATGGCTCCGGCCATCTCCCGGGGAGCTGTTGCCGCGCACGAGGTCATGTAGGTCTAGGGTTGGAGTCGTGATCTAGCCCCGCCGCCGGGAGGGCGCCGGCCGGCGAGCCGCGCCGCCCCCTGTCGCGGGTGTGTCTTGGCGGGAGGAAGAAGAAAGCGCTAGGCGCTTGGGCCCGCGCATCAGAGGAGGAGGGGGAAAGGCAGGCCGGTGCGACGCAAGCGGTGGCTGGGCCGCGGTGCGTCGTAGAGGCCCAGTAGCGCGCGGGTCAGCTGAGCGGAAGGAGGCCGGAACGGCGCAGTCGCCGATTGGGCCGGCGCATGGAGGCCCGTAGCAGCGCGTGATCGGCGGGAATCGGAGAAAAAGGCCGGAGGCCCAAGGCAGTAGCAGGCCGGTGTCGCGGAGAAAAAGAAGGAAAAAGAAAAGAGGCCGTGGGCCGGTGCTGGGCTGCCAAAGAAGAAAGAAAAGAAAAATCGGCCCGCGGGGGCCCGTCAGGGGGAAGAGAAGAGCCGGCGGGTAGAAATGAATAGGAAGGTGGGGTCCGCGCCGTGGGGCCCAGCGTGCGTGAGAGAGGGTAGAGCGTGGGTGAGTAAGAAAAGTTTTTCGGGCAATTTTCGGAAAAAAATTAGATTTCCTTTAGTAATTTAATCCGTTTAAATTCGTTTTACACCATTTTAATCACAGAAATTTGTAGGTGTCCAAAATTAGTGAAACCAATTTTGTTAGGCTTGTTTTATTTTCCTTTATGCATTAAAATTTTTACACCCTAGGAAAATAATAAAAATTCAGGTATTTATTTAATGCCTTCCTTTTAAGGTAATTAAATAAATACTTATTATTTATAAAATGTATAAAAAAATATGAATAATGCTTTATCAATCACAAATAATTCTTAAACCATAGGAGAGTAGATTTTTCAAGTTAGAAAATATTTACCACTTTATCAAAAATTAAAAGAAAAAGCTATAGGAAGGGTTAAATGAGAAAAATAAAAATATAGGTTAATCTTTTTAGATTTTTGTGTGTTGACTTACAACTTTATCATGATAAGTCGTATAGTCCTTGTTGGTTTGCAACTTTATCATGAAGGAAAGTTGTATAGTCTGATATTTAAAAAGTTTGCATTCTAACCCCTGCATATATTGTGCCGTAGATCCAGAAGCACCAGAAGAGGATTACTGGGAATTTTCAGAAGGACCCTTGGAGTCCGACGAAGTGTTTGAATTTGTTCCCTGTGAAGCAAATCCGTCGGCTTCTACTAATCTTTTTAACGATCAAGGCAAGCCCCGGTGCATTTATACCTATCTATTTTGGAGTCGTTATTTTATGTGACTAGTCATAGGTTATTTGCTTATTGTATGCACTAAGTCTAGGAATTGATTGAAACCTATTATTGCGTATGATCATGCCTTGATTTAAGGACATCTTTGCCACTTGTTCAAATCCTAGAAACTACCCAAGTGTAGAATTGCTTACTTGCTTACATGATTGGTTTACCAACCTTAAGGAAAACTCTTAAGTCATACATGTTGCTTATGAAGGATAATCTGGAATATGAAAACGGACAGAAGCTAGAGATGTAGTTCTGTCTGCTAGATTAATCTGGTTAAGGCCCGATTCGTGTCTTAACCGTTGATCAAGTGATAAACATCTGATCACTTACTGGGTATGGGACCAGTAAAGCCCAGTAGGTTAGTAAATTCTATGATCAGGAATGCTTCGTACCCGCGCTTGACGTGCTGGAGATTGGCAGGGGTGTAGCCTGAAACTCACATGGAGATCAGGCCAGACGTGGGGTCCCATGTGGGGGTGCATCCCTGGGTCCGGGTAGTTGTATTCCTAATCATTGACTTTGCTAATCGAGAGGTTGTTAGTACGACCTGGACAGTCGTATAATGCTGGTGATCGGGGTACTCTCCTGCAGGATGTAATTAGATCCGGATCGCCGCAATTCTCGGTTACGAATGCACTTGATCACTGTTGAGCATCGTAGTATAAACTCATGCGATATAAAATCTCCTGTTGCCAAGTACTGTATGATTTAACAGTTATGATTGTTTTACTTCTGTTATCAGCTAGAAGGGTTAGGTAATGACTTAACTAAAATAAAAGATAAAACTAAGGCCTCACTCGTAGTAAGCTTTTTCGGCAAAATTGTATCAACCAAGCACACCCAAAGGCTGACATGCATTCCAAAGAAAAATTATTATATTGGTTAGTCGGGTAAGACTTGCTGAGTACCCCGTACTCAGGGTTTTCCCCTTGTGGTTATCTTTCAGAAGCTCCACAGGAGGCTACCGAGGAGGAGACCCCGAAGACCTAGAGTATTGACCTGAGTCTCACAATACTCTAGAAAACAGTTTATCGACGCATCCTCTCCTGAACTATTTATGTTTAATCTTAGAGCTTGTCTAACACTGCATCACTAAGTTTGCCTCAACTTATGTCTTGTAATAACTCGTACCTCTTAATTATGTATGTAAAAATGTAATGTTTGTTGATATTATCCCATCGCGGATATTATCCTGATGTATAGTTATGAGACACGCCGTGGATCCTTCGAGGAGTCCTAGGGACACTCGACGGACTACCGGACTTACGCTGTTTTAGGTGCGTTTCGGATAATTGCTGTTCCGACAGCGATTAGCCGCACTTAAACCAGCTTAAGTTGGGCGGTTCCGCCACAACTGCCGGGGTCAAGAGGGACTTCCTTGACACCTTCGGTGGGCTCAAAGGATGTACCTGACTGCGTAGCGTCGAGCCGGTCCTCGATCCTCTCCTCAAGCTGGACCGCCACGTCGCCCGAGACGGTGATGGCCGCGGCGTACTCGCAGCATTCGACGTCGCACTCGTACGCCTTCTGGAAGGTTGTGCCGACGGTGATGACCTCGTTGGGCCCTGGCAGCTTGAGCTTGAGGTAGGTGTAGTTGGGGATTGCCATGAACTTCGCGTAGCATGGCCGTCCCAAGATGGCATGGTAGGTTCCGCGAAACCCTACCACCTCGAAGGTGAGGACCTCCTTCCTATAGTTGGAAGGGGTCCCAAATGTGACGGGCAGGTCGATCTGCCCGAGAGGCGTTGCTTGCTTCCCTGGCACGACGCCATGGAAGGGTGCCTTGCTAGGACGGAGACGGGAGTGATGGATCCCCATGGCGTCGAGGGTCTCAGCGTAGAGGAGGTTGAGGCTGCTACCCCCATCCATGAGCACCTTGGTAAGACGCGTCGTGCCGACGATGGGGTCGACGACGAGAGGGTAGCGCCCTGGATGCCGGACGCGTCCAGGGTGGTCGGACCTATCGAAGGTGATGGCCGATCCGGACCAATCGAGGAAGGCTGGAGTCGCAGGCTCGGCCGCGTAGACCTCCCGGCGCTCCAGCTTTTGCTGGCGCTTGGTGTCGTACGCCGCAGAGCCCCCGAAGATCATGAAGCAGCCGTCGACCTTAGGAAAGCCGTCTTCCTTCTCTTCGTCGCCCTTCTTTTCTTCGTCGGGCTTCCGTTTCCGGTCTCCTTTCACCGGATTGCCCACAAAGAACCTCTTCATGAGGTTACAGTCTTTGTAGGCATGCTTGACGGGGAACTCGTGGTTCGGGCACGGTCCCTCGAGCAGCTTGTCGAAGAAGCCGAGAGCGCCTTCGGGGGGTGGCTGCCCCCGCTTGCGTTCGACCGCGGCCATGAGGGGGGCCTCGCGCCGCTGCTTGCCCTTCTTCTTCTGCTGCTGGCGGTTGGAGGTGCCTTCGTCGGCGTCCTCCTCCCGTTTCGCCTTGCCCTTGGAACGATCGAAGATCGCTCCGACAGCCTCTTCGCCAGAGGCGTAGCTAGTGGCGATGTTGAGGAGCTCTTCCGTGGTTCGCGGGCCTTGGCGCCCTAGCTCGTGGACGAGGGGCCGGCAAGAGGTCCCTGCTAGGAAGGCTCCTATGATGTCGGCGTTGGCGACGTTGGAGAGCTCGGTGCGCTTTCTGGAGAAGCGTCGGATGTAGTCCCGGAGGGACTCGTCCGCCCCCTGGCGGCAGCTCCGGAGATCCCAGGAGTTGCCAGGGCGTGTGTACGTCCCTTGGAAGTTTCCTACGAAAACTTCTTTCAGGTCGTTCCAGTTGCGGATGCGTCCTGAAGGGATATGTTCCAGCCAGGCTCGCGTGGAGTCTGCCAGAAAAAGGGGTAAGTTGCGGATGATGAACAGGTCGTCGTCCGCCCCGCCGGCTTGACATGCAAGCCGGTAATCGCTGAGCCATACTCCAGGATTGGTCTCCCCCGAGTATTTGGCCACGCTCGTGGGTTGCCTGAAGCGCGGCGGAAAGGGCGCATTTAGGATGCGCGTGGAGAAGGCCCAAGGTCCGGCCGCTCCGGGGCTCGGACTGCGGTCTTCCCCGCTGTCGTAGCGCCCGCCACGGTGAACGTGGTAGCCTCGATCTGCCCCGTCCCCCCTGTCCGCGCGGGAGCGTCTCCGCGCGTTCAGGGTGTCGCGGGCGTCACGGACGAGACCGACGCGTTGGTGGACGGACCGGCCTCGCCTACCGCGGGTGGCGGTGTTCGTCGGGCGGTTGCAGCCGGATTCGCCCCCGGAGGGGGTTGATGGACAGATTCCCCCCGCCGTTCCGGGGGCGCGCCTTGCGTCGCCCGACTAGCGTTCTGGCCGCGTCGTCGAGACGCTGAACTTTCCGCCTGCTGGACGGCGGCGCACTTGAGCAGGTTGCGCATCTCTTGGCGTGCCCGTCGCTCCTCGGGCGTCGCTGGCTCGGGGAGCTGTTGGAGTAACACCGCCGCGGTGGCGACGTTCTGGCTAGCGCGGGCAAAGAGCGGCGGACGTTCTCCATCCGCACAGATGCGTTCCTGGACGTCGCGCGCCCGTTGTCGCGCTCCCCCCTCGTGGTGGGGGTGCTCTACTTCTTGGCGAGCGCCCACGTGCGCTTCCGGTTGCCAAGAGCACTCTGGGGCCCTAGGTAAGGCCCCAGTTGTAGCTGCTGCGTGCGAGGGGGGAGCGCGTTGCCTCCCCTCGGCACCATCGCCATTGGACCCCTTGGAGTGCGCGTCAACCATAAGGCACTCGCGCGAGGGGCGGGAACTCTTGTTACTGGAGCCAGTGTCGGAGATTGTCCTTGCCGCGCCCACGAGCTCGTTGCTTGCGGGCGACGTGGTCAAGGTCCGCGCTAGGAGGCGACCGTGAGCCCCCGTGGCGTTGCGTAGCCCGAAGAGCCATCCTTCTAGTGAGGTCCTTCTGGCGGGCGACCAGCCGCTCGCCGCCGTCCTGGCGGCGGGGCTGAGGGCAGCGGGACGAGCGGGCAGGACGTGGACAGGGATCAGCTCGATCCCTTTCCCGGTGGCCAGGAAGTCCAGGCTCCCGAAACGGATCAGGGAGCCCAGAGCAAAGCCGCTATCGTGATTGGCCATCTGGGGCTGGAGATGCACGCGCAAAGGTCCCCTACCTAGCGCGCCAACTGTCGTTGTCAAGATCAGCGGATCAAGACTTAGACTAGTAAATTTCTTTTATGCGCGTGAGCCTCAGATGGTGGCGTGGGAGACACAGATTTAGACTGGTTCGGGCAAAGGAAGCCCTACGTCCAGTATCAAGGATGCTCGTGTTGCCCACGCGGGGGTTCTGTAGTAGGGGGTTACAGATTGGCGAGAGAGGGACAGGTCCCAAGTCTCTTTGGTTTTTGCGCTCTCAGGGAGAGTTGTAGTGTACTATGGTGTGTGGGAGAAGAAGCTGAATGAGCGATCCTCCGATCTCCCCGTCTGTTTTTCGATCTCCCGATCCCTTTTCCCCGGTCTTGGGTTCCTCCTTTTATATCGCAAGGGGATGGCCGGAGTTACAATTGGGATCGGGTAAAGAGGATGGTAAAGAGTAAAGCGTAGAAAGGTAAAAGGTATGGCAGGAAGGAGGGGCCAGATCCTAGGCGTCCGTTGCCTCTGCCGGCCCTTGACGAGTGTTGGCGTGCATGCCGGAGGAGGAATTCGCCCTGTGCCAAGTGTTGTTACCCCCTGCATATAGCTACTTCGATGCTCGTAGGTAGCAAGCCATGATGAGGGTGCTCCGTCGTTACCCCAGCGTCTGTTAGGGAGGACGGTGGATGCCGCTGCTCAGGCGATGTCTGCTGAGAGGGAGAGCGTCACATCTGCGCTGCTGGGTGCGCGGGTCCCGAGGGTGTGTGGGACCCGAGGACAGGCCGCTCTCTCCTTTGCCCCGGTCGGCGCAGGCCATGAGTACCCTGCGGCGAATGGGAGCCGGCTGCCGGCACTGTAGCCTGCACGGGATGGTCGTGCACGGGTACTTGCGCCAGGTTGCGTGAGGGGCGCGGTCGCCCTGCCTTCTGCCAAATCTGTGGCGCATTTATGGCGAGGCCAACGGGGGGACCCGCAAGATTTGTCTGTCTTGCCCATGTGGACCGCATCCGAGGGGGTTCCCGACCTCGTGGGCCCCAGTGCGCCTGACCCCTCCACTTGGGGTCGGTCGAGGCGGAAACCTTGCGAAGGGAGGTCGGGCGCCCCCGACCCTGGGGTCGTGGTCGGGTGAGGCGGAAACCTTGCGGAGGGGGGTCGGGCGCTCCCGATCCTGGCACCTAGGTCGGGCGAGGCGGAGATTTGATCATGCTTAGGTGGGCCTGGGCCTTCATGTTTGCTTCTTTAAGCAGTGTGTTAGGGGATCGTTGATATTTCCCCCCAACACATCCTTTATCATCTCGAAGACATGCTTTCCATTACGGTGTGCAGATTTTTTACGATGGTCTGACGCCCCTTTGAAATGCATCCCGCTCTTTCTCAGCTGGTAGTGAGCAGGGAGAAATCGACGATGACCCATATAGACGGCCTTCTTACGGTGCTTCAAATACATGCTGTCTATGTCGTCTAAACAGTGGGTGCAGGCTCGATATCCCTTATTTGTCTATCCCGAAAGGTTACTCAGTGCAGGCCAATCATTGATGGTTACGAACAACAATGCTCGTAGATTAAAGATCTCTTGTCTATCCTCATCCCACACATGTACACCTTCTTCCTTCCAGAGCTGTAAAAAGTCATCAACCAACGGTCTTAGGTACACATCAATGTCATTGCCGGGTTGTTTTGGGCCTTGGATAAGCGCCAGCATCATAATGAACTTCCGCTTCATGCACAATCAAGGAGGAAGGTTGAACATACATAGGGTCACAGGCCAAGTACTATGGCCACTACTCAACTCACCGAATAGATTGAATCCATCCGTACTTAAACCAAACCTTATGTTCCTTGCTTTACTTTCAAAGTCCGGGAATGCTCTATCAATTGATCTCCACTGGGCCCCATCTGCGGGGTGTCGCAACATCTCATCTTCCATACATTCTTCTTTGTGCCATCGCATCAACTTAGCATTCGCCTTGTTCCTGAACAAGCGCTTCAAGCGTGGTATTATAGGGAAATATCACATCACCTTCGCGGGAACTCTCTTCTTGGGAAGACTGCCCCTCAACATCACCAGGATCATCTCGCCTGATCTTATACCGCAGCGCTTCGCAGACAGGACAATCATCCAATTTCTCGTATTCATCACCACAATAGAGGATATAGTCATTAGGGCATGCGTGTATCTTTTGAACATCCAATCCGAGAGGGCAAATAATTTCTTTAGCTTCATATGTTGTGGATGGTAATTCATTATTCTCGGGAAAAATCTTCTTGACAATGTTCAACATCCCCTGAAATGCCTTATCGGACACACCATTTTTTGCCTTCCATTGCACAAATTCTAGTGTCATACCTAGTTTTTTATGGCCCTGCTGGCAACCTGGGTACAACAATTTTTGGTGATCATCTATCATGCGCTGCAACTTTGCTGCTTCTTTCTCAGTTTCGCAATCTCTATGTGCATCTCGTATCACCTGACCAAGGTCATCAGTAGGGCCATTTTCTACAAACTCATCTTCATTAGCCTCGCCCATTGTAGTACCTGCAAAAGCTTGGCCTGCAACCCAGTCCGGAATGGTGTCATCTTCCTCCTTCTCCTTGCTATCTTCCATTACGACTTCTCGTTCACCGTGCTTGGTCCAAACCAAATAGTTAGGGATGAAACCGTATTTAAACAAGTGGCTGTGAATAGTCCCCCAGGAATCCTTTGAATACTCCTTCTTGTTATTGCATTGGAAGCATGGACAGCATACGAACCCATTCTCTGGCTTGTTCGCTTTGGCCACTTCGAGAAAATAATGCAAGCCATCAATAAACAGCTTGCTCCGCCTGTCTGCATTATACATTCATTGCCGGTCCATTTGCATCGTATTACGCATGAAAATGGATTACACTTGACAATGGATTACGCGTGAAAATTGATTAAAAATCCAAACAACATGGTACAATACAACAACATGAAGATCCAAATACACATATTTAAATTAAAGATCCAAACAACATGAGACAATACAACAAGCCATCCACTGGTTATTATCTATGAGAACTTTAAGCATCCTTGGGCGGTGAAGACGAAGGTTCCGCTGACCCAGCCTCATCCTTAGGTTTATTTGTGCTGCCTAAAATGGTAGTACTACGTGGACGTGAAACACCCGGGACTAAGGGTGGAGCATAACGACCACCAAAAGTAGGTTCCTGACCCACGGCAATAGCTTCTTCATGACGTTGCTGCAAATAACGAAGCATTGCTTTTTCCAGTGCGCTGTTTTTCTTCGGCTTATGCTGAGGGCCAACTATGATTTTCCCCTTGCCGAAAGAGGAACCACGATCGCCCCCATCATCGCCACTTCCTCCAGTAGCAGAAGCCATCTATGTACAAAAATTATTACCTTAACACTGCATAAGTTGTTGAACTTGAAGATCATGATCATCTCACGAGCATGTCCTCAACTGAGCGGCACCGCAGTTCATCATGAAAGAGGTTCGATGCTACGGAAAAGGGGACACGGTCACGATGTCCGTATCCACTCTTTCTCGTAGAATTGAACCTTCTTCTTGACATACGTTGCTGCTCGGCGGAGAACATCATCGCAGAGATGAACACGGTATGCAAGTTCAAAAAGTATGGATTTGAAAAACCTTATTGAATTTGATAAGTTCAACAAGTAGCAGAAGCCATCTATGTACAAAAATTCTTATCTTAGCACTGCAGAAGTTGTTGAACTTGAAGACCGTGATCATCTCGTGAGCATGTCCTCAACTAGGCGGCACCGCACTTCGTCATGAAAGAGGTTCGATGCTACGAAAAAGGAGACACAATCACGATGTCCGTATCCACTCTTTCTCGTAGAATCGAACCTCTACGTTGCTGCTCGGCGGAGAACATCCTCGCCGAGATGAACACGGTATGCAAGTTCAACAAGTATGGATTTGAAAAACCTTATTGAATTTGATAAGATAAACCGTCTAGATAAGGTAGCATCATTCTTAAACCAGTACAAGAATGCATACTATATATGACACATCAATCTCCCTCATATTCTAGCTCAAAATACCTCTTCATTTTCTACTTCATCACATTCTAGCAAATAATCTTTCCATCTCCAAAGCATAAATCAAAGCATAACACGAGGATGAAGTAGCAAACCTTCACAACACTTGTGTTGGCTGAGTGAAATTCCCACGAAAATGAGGGAAAAAACTTCGGGCAGCACCTCCCTTGCTTCGGCACCACCGGAGAGTAGGTGAAGCTCAGCTCTCTGTCAATGTGCTGGACTGGCTCGGGCTGGAGGAGGAAAAAAGGTCTCTGTCCTGGTATATAATGGGGATGAGTTTTTATCCCGGTTAAAAACTCCAACAGAGATAAAAAGGAACACCTTTTATCCCGGTTGAAAGTTTAGTCCCGGTTGGCAACCGGGACTAAACTTTTTATCCTGGGTGGAGGCTTCAACCGGGACAAAAGGTCCACCCTTTTATCCCGGTTGGAGCCTCCAACCGGGACAAAAGGGTCCCACCACCGACGTCCCGGAACTAGCTGTTGCAACCAGGACTAAAGTGGGGCCTTTAGTCCCGGTTGCAATTACCAACCGAGACTAGTTCTCCCCTCCATTTTTGCCTACCGTGGCGCACCCCCTTTTGTCCCGAGCCAACTTTAAATCGGGACAAAAGGGGGCGTATCGAAAGTCAATTCTCTACTAGTGAGAGAAGATTTTTCATATTCTACCAAACCTCTCCAATGCAACTCTTCTATCTGCATTTTTTTCTTATGGTGTTTTGAAGTCATGCACTGTGGAATCCTATAAGGGCATGTTTGGAGGTGAGGAAGTGGAGGTGGGTAACCATGGCTGCTATGAACGGAAGCTTTGGGAGGATCGAAGAAGCTCGGGAAGATAGAAGAGAGAACTGGGAGTCCGGGACAGCATTGCGCGTGCGCCGCACTCGATCAGGGACTAGTTGTCGACGACACGTACAACGGGAGAACAGGCGGCGATATGATTCGGAGCATGGGCTGTGGCCGTTGTCTCGCGAGACGATGACAAGATTTTCTTTCCTCATTTATATCTGTACACGTGGGATGCTTACGCTGACGTGGAGGTATACAGACGGCTCGAGGACTCCCGTTGTTCGTGCCCTAACGAGGCATTCCAATTACATGCGTTTGCCTAGTGCTACGTTGTAAAGAGGCGCGGAAAAGTTCATTTTGAGCACAATATCCGACAAAGAGCTCTAGTTGTTTTAGTATACCACCATTGTTTGTTTCTTAGCTTATGGGTAGGCATGTCATTTTCACGATCAATTATCTTTCAAGTTTTATTTGGATAAGGGCTTACATGTTTGAATGTGACAGTGCCTGAGCCTAAATCGCGACCTATCTTGCGTCGACTTGCTATTACTACTAATTAGACATAGTCTCAAGACTTGACAAATTGATTGACGATTATGTGGTGAGAGAGAGGAGGAAAGACATAGTCTCGAGACTCAGCACGGGGGAAGAAAGGAAGGTCGAGGAGTGCTGCAGGCTTGGTTTGCTGGATAGGACGTGGGCCGTTTGGAATTTCCGGGCTTTAATGCTGGAAGTGAGACAAAAAAAGAACGTGGCATGGCTGAAATATGCACATCTAAATACATAAGACTCCATCACAAGAAACAAGTGACACAAACAATTGGCATTTATTGAATGATTTCTTGGTACAACAATGGCAAATTACACATGTGAAAACATACCACCCGAAAACAGCAATAAAACACAATTGCAATCTGTTTCTGCACACTTTTTACCGAAGGCAAAACGAGAATGAAACACGAGACACCCAGAAAAGCAAAGATGGAGCTACCACGGATGACCCTTAGTGGTTGACCCTCCTGCAGTTCATTCTGATCTCGCCGGCGTGACCTGTGAGCGGCGAGATGTTGCCCATCTTGACCATGGACTTGGCGAACTGCTCGAAGAAGAGCCCCTGGTTAGCGGCGAAGCGGTGGACGAGCTCCATGGTCTCGCGGCCCTGCGTGAGCAGGATCTCGTCGGAGCTGAGCAGCCCGTTCATGGCGAGGATGTTGTGGTAGTACTGGTTGTCGAACCGAAACTGGCTCGCGGGATCCAGAGCGAACAGGTTCTGGTCGCCGCCTGACCGCGGGCACCGCCCCCTCAGCTCCGCCGCGTACGCTGGGTTCAGCGTCCGGTCCACCTGCCCGTTGTTGTTCTGTCCGTACAGCCGCTGCCGGAAGCTCACGCACCGGGAGTCGCCGATGGTGTGGCCACCGGAGAGGGCGACGAGGTCGACGACGTCGAGGCCTTGGTTGGCGAACTTGCCGATGATGGTCGGGAGCGAGTCGTTGGGAGCCGGGATGAGGTTGTTGGAGCCGCTCAGGCTCGCCGTCAGCGAGTCCCTCCTCCCCAGCGGCACCTCCCAGCCGGGTCCGCCCGTCTGCATCATCACCATCATCGGAGCAATGAAATCAGTCAAGAACGCTGCAGTAGTTACCGCTTGTTGTGTATGTTATATACTCCATCCGATACTTCCATATATATATATCGCCGTTGACTTTTTTTTCATTTGTATAAAAGACGAGTTATATCTAAAGTACATTTGACAATAGATATAATGTTACATATTTCACTTTAGTAACTCGTTTAATAGATATTAATAGTCAAAGTTGGAATAAAAAATAAACGGCATCATGTACTGAAGAACGAGAAGGAGTATATGTTAATTGCATATATCACGTACCAGGACGACGGAGTCCCTGGCGGCGACGGCGACGATGTCAGCGCAGGAGACGACGTGCGGGCACGCGTGCTCGACGGCGGCCTTGATCTCGTCGATGACCTCGTACCCGCGGAGCGAGTCCTTGTTCGGGTTGGACCGCTTCTCGGTGACGAACCGGCCGCTGCCGTCGGCGTCGAGCAGCACGGAGGCGTCGCAACCCTGCACGAAGCAGTCGTGGAAGTGCATCCGCAGCAGGGACGCCGCCATGCGCGGGTCCTCCGCGTGCGCCTTCGCCACGATGGCGCCCACGATCGCCTGCATCTGCGGGCAGCTGTGGTCGTAGAAGTGCGGCTGCAGCGGGAACCCGCCGCCGCCGTGGCCGCCCGGCACCGGGTGAGCCGAGCAGAGCACGGACAGCACGGCGAGCACCGCTGCCGCCACCGCGACGCCACCGTTGCTCCACTGACGCCGCGCCATTCCCAGCTCAGCTCACCAACGCTCGATCACTCTGCTAGCTAGCTAGCTGCTCACACTCGCAAGCAAGCTGGGTAACTTGCTTCGTGCTGATCTGACGAGATGAGAAGACGAACACGTATTTATAGGACGAACGTAACCAAGCATGAATTAAATGGAATGATAAGCATGATCTGGTAAGCTAATTTCTAAACTGATTAGTTATGAGGATTGGGCGAGGGAGCCGGTAATATGGCTGGTCTTTCCAGCTCTGATCTCACCTCCTCCATTAAGCTTTAGGCAGGGTAAGTACAACCTATACACTTGTGCATGTGGAGCTGACCAGCTCAGGTACACGTACAGAACGGACAGCACTAGGCAAAGGGTCGCGGCGCGCTTGTATAATGCTCGCACCTGCGCATTAGCTTGGCTTTGTCACCTAAAAGGCTCAGGCTTAAATAATCTCCCAACATGTTCATTTTGCAGGGGCAGTGGAGTTTTGCTTTTGTCGTGACAGCCGACCGACACACGTCGACGGTGTATGATGCAGAAGACGCTAGTCTCAAGGCCACGTTGGTAAAGGCAAAGTATTTTTTTTTTCTCTAGCGCCAAAAGCAACAATTTTGATGAAGAAATTTAAAGCTAAGTGGAGTTTAATGGAGGGCTATGAACAAAAAATTTAGACATTCAAAAGCAGAGTTTTTTTATAAAGTTATTTAGTAATGTGAGGTCCCTTTCAATTGAATGATAGTAATCGAATTCAGTTTTGGACGGCAAATGATTTGATAATGAAGCCTTTTATGCATCAATCAATATCCATCTTTGTACAATCTTAACCTATGTGTTATGTATGGTCCCTTTAAATATCTCTCATGATCAGGAGAGCATTGGTTCGAGGAGCACACTAATCTCATGGCATATAATCTTGTAGCTAAAAGTTGCTAATGTTTGATCGAATAACAAGCAAATGTATTTAGATGGAGCCAACATCAACAACGGACTCAACAGCTCAGCTGGTTAGGTTCCTTATGGTGAAGCTTGCTCACCTGTATTTAAGTCCTTGACTCGGTATGGATGCTAATATTTTTTTCTAAATTTATTCTAGGCAACATGTCATCGACAAAAACGTAAGATTGGCCAGCTCATTCTCTCCGAGGTGCATGCTCATAGGAATAGATTTTGTGTGCGTTTGTGCAAGCATCTCTGCTTTTAACTTAATGGTGTACATGAAGTATATCCACAGTTAGTCGAAATATTATTCATTATCCAAAAAAGAGATAGGGAAAATGCATAACAAACAAGAACTTTTCCTTTCCTTCACAAATAACAAGTATGAAGCATTAATTTGACAATTGATTACTAGTATGAAACACATGCAAAAATATGCCAAAATAATATTTCTAAAATCCAATTTGAAATATTTAAAGAGATATTGATGCATTGACTACACTGTGATTTTTTTAATAAATCAGTTATTTGTGATTGGAGGGATGCTAAGAAATGTGATCAGCCTCAAAGATATTGGGCTGGTCTGTGTGCCTGGCAAATGTAGTTTGGGGTTGTGCGTTTTAGGCTCCTAGCTTAGGGCCCGAGCCCACCCAAGCCCAACATAGCGTTCGGAGATCCTTGCTTTGAGCGTTCCCAACTCGGGTGTCCGGTACTCCGGTCACTGACATCAGTCCATGACCAAGTGACCTCTCGCAGACCCTCGCGGGCGATCCGGCCATGGCGAAGGCGAGGGCAGCGAGGCCGAAGCCGCCGCGGGCGTCCACCCGGCGGCTCCTCGGCTTCGGTGGGCTGGGCATCGCGGCGGCGGCGTACGTGGGCGTGGACTACCTGCGCTACCTCTCGCCGGCGTGGCACGACCGGCTGCAGCCGGCGCTCTGGGCGGCGCTGGCGCTCGCGGCGGCCGCGCGCGCCCCGTTCTACCGCCACTGGTCCGCCGAGCTGCGCGCCGCGCTGCCCTTCCTGGGATCTATCGCCTTCATGCTCGCCGCCTTCCTCTGCGAGGCCATCTCCGTCCGCTTCGTCTCCGCCGTCATGGGGCTCCAGTGGCACAGGTCGGTGCTTCTCGTTTTCTTGGGGAGCCGGGGCGCAGCCGGCGTGGCATCGTTTTGCTCACCTATTGAGTTGCTTTGGGGGCCGAGGCTCACTGGATCTCGGAGAGATTTTAGCTTTTGAGCTGCAAACTTTGTTTTGGTAGGTGGTGCTAAAACGTACGAAGTTGGAGTTATTCGTGGAAACATGGTGTGATTTTGTAGAGTTTTGCTTGTATTGGCGAGCTTTAGGGGGTTTTGTTAGTGTGTGTGGGAAATGGTTGAAGCTGCGAGGCTGAGATTTTGGCTGTTCGTTGTGTAAAAGATAAGGGGGAGAGGGTTGCAGTTTGGGGATCTTGGGGAAATTTCTTTGTAATGGTAGGAGTAAAAAACAAAGTATGTGGTTACCATGAAACGTGCTCAAAATCTTGTCTAGCTTATTGCAGCAGAAAGTAGCATTCTTGGATGGTTAAAATGGAACCTTGTTGATCCGTTGTTGCTATTGACTAGATAGATTAAGTTTCCTGATATTGTGAGTTTGTGATAATTGACTGCTTGTCCTGTTCTGATTTAACGGCAATTGGCACTCTAAAAAGATTAAAGTTGAAGTAAAGCATCAATCATCTTTGGGATATACAAGGAGCATCTAGAAGTTTAGTGGGTAAGGAAGGCATAAGCATCACTTGAGCTTGGGGCTTAGTACATTCCTTAGGAATATGCATCGCTCTCGAAATCTAATAAACATAAGTGATCTGAACCAATACGTTTTAGTCCTATGCTATCACCAATACATGCATGTAATAAATTCAGACAACTATGATTTGATGGGATTCTCACATTTACTAGTTTATTTGGGCATGATTTGCATCTAATTGTTAATTTATAATTGCATTTATGATACTTTGTGAACACAACCCGGCCTCTGTGTAGTCAAGGACCCCTCTTCCTATTTTGTTTATGGGTTACAAAATGGCTTCTTCAATAAATGGCCGTTCTTCAATAAAGTTTTGAATGCCTTTCTAGTCAGATAAGAGCTCCACTCAAGACGACAGAGCTTGGCTTCCCACTGATAAGGAGATAGTAGCAGTACTGGCTTTTTTAACTTTGACCTTCTCTAAGTAGTTTAGTTGTGTGCACTCACTCCTGGTCTACATATATACATGCTTGAATTCCAAATCTGCACAGATTCTTGTAAACTGAGGTCTTCGCTGGTTTTAACAGATCGGCTGCACCGCTTCCTGACACGGGTCAATGGCTTCTTCTATCACTGAACGAGAAGCTCCCTCAAAGCATCGTCAATCTACTCAGAGCTCATGTGATCACTCTTCACCATTATTTGATGTTGTTTATCATGCTGGGGTTCTCAGTTCTGTTTGACTGCATCAAAGCTCCTGGTCTTGGTATAGCCACAAGATATATGTTCACTATGGCAATTGGTCGTTTGCTTCGGACAATAACATTCATTGCTACTATTCTTCCATCTGCAAGACCTTGGTGTGCTGCAGCTCGTTATCGAATACCTCAGCATCCTCATCCTTGGACACAGAAATATTACGTTCCATATGCTTCTGATTCAAATGCTATTCGTAGAGTCATAACACATGATATGGCCTATGGTTAGTTCATTTGTCCTATCATATAACTTGTATATCAATTTTGTGCGGCGGTGGAGACTAAATTCTTGTTATTTATTTGTACAGCTTCTGTTCAAGCTTACCCAGATGAATATAGGCTTGACTGGGGACGTATGAGCTTCCTGGTAGACATTCTGAGGCCAACTCCTGGAGAAGGGCCTTCATGGTACCATCTGTTGAAGAAAGCTAGTGGTGGTTGCAATGACCTTATGTACAGTGGACACATGCTTGTTGCTGTTCTTACTGCAATGGCATGGACGGTATGTGCTACACTTTCCATATGTCCTGTTGTGTCAGAGACCAGACTACTGCCTTCCAAAGGCCACCAATTCATGCTAACCTGTCTATTACATTTTCCTCACTTCTAAATTGTTAGCAATGGCCAAGGTAAGCTCCCTGAGCTTACACTCACACACAGCACACTCACTCGCTTGCTAGAGGTGGAAGAAGGTGAAGTAGAGCACAGCACACAAACTCAATTTGTTGCTGCTGAACTGATTTGGAGCTGCAGCTGCTCCTCATACTATATAGCACCAAAAGTCAACATAGAGTACATAATACAATTAGTGGAACTACCAACTACTCTATCTACTACTAGTACTATACATGACAGGGCATACAACCCATCTACTCATGGCACTGCTGCCATATACGGCAGGCAGTGGCCAGGGAGCTCACCTGCTCCATTGACTTTCAGCAAAAGCAAAAGCAAAAGGGAGAGCAAGACAAGAGCTGAGCAATTACCCAACAATCCTTCCCCTAATTGTGAAGTTCTTCCTTGATCTCCTCAATCCCTATCTTCTTCCTCAACTCCTGGAGCCGAAGGCGCGCCAATGGCTTGGTGAGGATGTCCCCGAGCTGCTGAGAAGTCTCAACGTACTCGAGTTTGATGCGTCCTCCATCGACACAGTCACGGATGAAATGGAACTTGGTGTCGATATGCTTGTTGCGGTCGTGGAGGACGGGGTTCTTAGCCAATGCGACGGCGGACTTGTTGTTCACCAGAAGGACCGACGCGGGGAGCTCTTTGCCAGTGAGCTCTTGCAACAGCCTCCCTAGCCAGACCCCTTGGCAGCTTGCGGTGGCGGCCCCTATGTACTCTGCCTCGTAGGTAGATAGCGCCACCACCTTCTGCTTCTGGGACTGCTAGGAGACTGGGCACGACCCGAGGAAGAAGATGATCCCCGTCGTGCTACGCCGGCCGTCGATGTCGCCCACCATGTCGCTGTCGCTGTACCCAATCAGCTCCAGTTGCTCTCCTTCTTGCTTAGGATAGGTGATCCCAAGCTCTGTCATCCCGGCGATGTAGCGGAGGAGGTGCTTGATTGCGGTGAGGTGGTCCTCTCGCGGATCTTCCATGAAGCGGCTCACATAGCCCATAGCCCACGGCGAAGGTGATGTCCGGCCGTGTGTGCGTCAAGTACCTGAGTCCGCCCACGATGCTCCTGTACCGTGTGGCGTCGACCTTCTCTGCGGCGTTGTCCCTCAACAGCTTCAACTTCTCTTCCATGGGTGCCTGGCACGGCTTGAAGTCCGCCATGCCGTTCCGCTCAGGAGCTTCTTCGCGTATGCGCTCTGGCAGAGAGTGATGGCACCATGGCTCTGCTCTACCTCGATGCCAAGGTAGTAGCTGAGCAGGCCCAAGTCACTCATCCGGAACATCACCGTCATTTCTTCCTTGAATGTGGCGATGTCATCCTGCTCCTGCCTGGTGATGATCAGGTCGCCGACGTAGACGCCGACGATTAGGGTCTTCCCTGCCGTTCGCCGGATGTAGAGCGCGTGCTCGGAGGCGCATTTGGTGAAATGAAGAGACACCAGGCTCTCGTCCAGCTTGGTGTTCCAGGCACGCGGAGCCTGCCGCAGGCCGTAGAGCGCCTTGCGAAGGCGGAAGACCTTCCCTTTTTCTCCGGCGACGTTGAACCCCGGCGGCTGCTGCACGTACACCTCTTCTTGTAGTTCGATGCACCTCCCAGTTCCTTGTCGCCGCTAGAGCCAACAGCAGCCGGACAGACTCCATGCGCACCACCAGGGCAAAGACCTCCTCGAAGTCAATTCCCTTGCGCTGCACGAATCCTTTGGCCACCAGCCTCGCCTTGTGCTTCACGACGTTGCCCTGCTTGTCGTGCTTGACGTTGAAGACCCATTTGAGCCCAATCGGCCGTCAAATTGCTGGCGGATTGACGAGCGCCCATGTCTTGTTCTCCTCGATTGAGGCCATTTCCTCAACCATCGCCTGCCGCCACCGAGGGTCTTGCTCCGCCTCCTTGAATGTGGCCGGTTCCTCCCCGCTGCCCAGGTGCAGCTCTTGTTCTCCCAGCTCGTGTGCCGCTAAGCCAGGAGCCTCTGTGCTGCCGATGTAGTTGTCCAAGTAGCGGAACTGGACCGGCTCCCCATCGTAGCTGGCGTCGAGGTGCGGCGAGATCACAGGTGGCGGTGTGACGTACTGCACTCCCTCGGCTGGTGTCGTCGGTGTGCCACCTACTCCCGCCAGCCCTTCTGCTTCTCCTCCATCTTCCCCTTCTCCTGGAACAGGGGATCCTCCCGCCGGGGAAGGCGGCAGTGTGGCTTCCCCTGTTCCCGGGATAGGGGATGCTCCCCCTTGCTCTTCCGCCACCTCTCCTTCTCGGCTGGTGTGATGCTCCTCGTACTCAACGGTGAAATGGCTGCCTCCGCCGCCTACTTCTCCTCGTTCGCCACCGGACTCCCAGTCCCAGCTGGCTGCCTCGTTGAAGATCACATCACGCGACACCACAATCCGTCGGGCTTGCGGATCATAGAGCCTGTAGGCCTTTTTGCCCGGCTCATAGCCCAAGAATACCATTGGCCTGCTCCTGTCATCCAGCTTCAACCCAGGCCTCGTCTCCTTCACATGGCCGACGCACTCGAAGGTTCGGAGGAAGGACACATTCGGCTTGCGTCCGTGCCAGGCTTCAAATGGCATCGTCCCCTTCAGACTCTTTGTCGGCGAGCGGTTCAGGATGAACACCACCGTGCTCACCATCTCGCCCCAGAATGCCGCCGGCAGCTTCTTTGCCTTGAGCATGCTCCGCGCCATCCCCACGATGGTTTGGTTCCTCCTCTCCACCATGCCATTCTGCTGAGTGGAATATGGCGCGGTGAGATGGTGCTGGACGCTTTGTTCCGCTCAGTAGAGGCCGAACTCGATGGAGTTGAACTCGCCACCACGACCAGTCCTCAGCACACGGAGTTTCTTCCTGGACTCTGCCTCAACGCGCGCCTTGAAGTGCCGGATCGCCATCGCCGCCTCGTCCTTGCTCGCCAGGAGGTGCAGCCACATGTAGCGGCTACAGTCGTCCACCAGGAGGAGGAAGTAGCGCCCTCCGCCGTGCGTTGCCAGCGAAATTGGTCCACAAAGGTCCCCATGGACCAGCTGTAGAAGATCTTCGGCGCGGAAGTTGGTTGTCTTGGGGAAGGTGCTCCTCCTCTGTTTCCCGGCAAGGTAGCTGTCGCAGAGTTCGCTGGCGTGGTCGATCTTGGGCAGGCCGCGGACATCTCTTGGCGTGCCAGCGCGTCAAAGCTCAGGTGCCTGAAGCGGGCAAGATAGAGCCACGCCTGGTTGTTGTGGTGCGTCGCCAGGTAGATGGGCCTCCCTATCTTCAAGTCCAGCGTGTAGAGCCGGTTGGAGCTTCTCTTCACCTTGGCGAGGAGGCGATGGTCGCGGTTGCGGATTCGAAGGATACCGCCATCAATCAGTACTTGGCAGTCTCGCTCATCGAGCTGGCCAATACTGATGATGTTGTTCCGTAGGCGGGGAATGAAGTACACATCGGTGAGGGCGCGGTGCTTGTCGTTCTGGCATTTGAAGATGACCGTGCCGCGCCCCCGAATGTCCACGCGCGAGCCGTCGCCGAACTTCACGGTCCCGATGATGCCTGTGTCCAGCTCGGAGAAGACCTCGCCATCCCCGGTCATGTGGTTGCTGGTGCCGGAGTCTAGGTACCACTGCTGCCTCTCTTCTCCTCCTTCGCCGCCTTCCTTCCCGAGGTGAACCTACGCTTGAGTCTCGTCAAGTCGCACTGGAGCCCAATGCCTGAACTTGCCATGATTGTGGCACTTGTCCTTGGCAGAGGCCTGTCCGCCGCCACCTGTGCTGCTGCCGCCGCCGCACCTTCTCCTAGTTCTGCTGCGCCCACTTCCTCTTCCGCTAGAGCCGCCGCTGCCTATGACAGAGGGTCCCTCTCCTGTCTTCCGCTCCCGCACTCGCGTCGCCCGCTACTCTTCCGGGAGCAGCAGCTGTCTGCCGGCGGGCGCGTGCGCTGGCCCGTCCACGACGCGATCCTCCACCGCCTTCAATCACCTCGCGATGTCCTCAATCATGAGCTCGCTGAATTCGAGCAGAGTCTCAATGGACATCGCAATCTGGGTGAAGCGCGAGGGGACGACGCGGAGGAACTTGGCGACGGCCTCCTCCTCGGTGATGGTGTCTCCCAGCAACGCCAATTGACTCATCATCGTCGTGAGCCGAAGCGCGAAGTCCTCCACCGCCTCGCCGCCGCGGAAGACGATGGCTTCGTACTCCCGGCGGAGCTGCTGCGCCTTCGCCTTGCGGACGCGGTCGTTGCCGAGCCGCATCGTCTTCAAGCTGTCCCACACCTCCTTCGCCGTCTCCTTGGAGCCAAGCGCGACGGAGAACTCCGGCAGGACACCCTTCAAGATGGCCTCCATCGCCATCTGGTCCTCCTGCTCGTCGTTGGTGCTGATGCTCACGGACCGCCAAAGGCCCCTGGCCTTCATCATCACCTTCATCATCACCTCCCACTCAGCATAGTTGCTGCGGGTGACGAGAGGATACTGCACGCCGCCGATGTCCCGCACCGTCTTCTTCACCACGAACGTCGCCCCGTGTCGCTCCGGTGACAGAGATGGCCGACGCCCAACAGAGGCATGCCAGCGCCCTCTCCCTTGCTCAGCCATCGCTGCCTGATCGCTCAGAATGCGGCTCTGATGCCCACATGTTAGCAATGGCCAAGGTAAGCTCCCTGAGCTTATACTCACACACAGGACAATCACTCGCCTGCTAGAGGTGGAAGAAGGTGAAGTAGAGCTCAGCACACACACAAACTCAATTTGTTACTGCTGAACTGATTTGGAGCTGCAGCTGCTCCTCATGCTATATAGCACCAAAAGTCAACATAGAGTACATAATACAATGAGTGGAACTACCAACTACTCTATCTACTACTAGTTCTATACATGACAGGGCATACAGCCCATCTACTCATGGCACTGCTGCCATATACGGCAGGCAGTGGCCAGGGAGCTCACCTGCTCCATTGACTTTCAGCAAAAGCAAATACAAAAGGGAGAGCAAGACTAGAGCTGAGCAATTACCCAACATAAATTTGATGTCGTGCCATCTTAACTCGGTTTCCATCTGTTTCACCCTCGCAGGAAGCATATGGGGGCTGGATCTCCGTCGTGATATGGCTCCTCGTCCTTCATAGTGCGCAGAGGGAGATACGTGAGCGACACCACTACAGTGTGGACTGCATTGTGGCAATCTACGTAGGCGTCCTACTGTGGAGGATGACGGGCTTCATCTGGTCCGTCCGAGATGCCAACCGAGCCAGACAGCTGGCCAAGCTTGATGAGGTCCAGAGCAGGCTGGTCCATGCTGCCAAGGACTCGGACATCGACAAGATCAGGGGCCTGCTGAAAGAGGTCGAGCTGGCTGGCCAGGAAAAGCAGGGCTTCTCCCAGAGGGCTATCCTGGCCTTCGCTGCAGGGACGATCATCTTCACCTTGTCCTGCGTTCTCATTGCCTTCACAATGACCAGCGACGGTTGATTTGAAGTTTTGTTCGAAGCCCCTGAATCTCAAAGTTGGCTGATTTTTTCCTAAGCTATACTGTTGCTTTCTGTAGGTTGAGATTGCACGTCTTTGTTGATGGAAACTTATTTAAACAGAAATGTAACATGAGTTTAGTCTTACCAGAATTCATGGATATTTTGCAGCTGCACGAAAAGCTGACCATTCTCTGTACATTTCGGTGCCTGTAATCCCCAGCCAAGCGAATTTTACTTACAGAAATGTTCAAGCCTCCATTGCCTGCAAGAGCATTGTAACAAAGCTCACACTTTGTAATGACACAGTTCCAAATTCTCAGTGTGGATCCTTGCAGCTGCAGAATCAGGGCTTGAAAATTCAGGAGCGTCTGTAGGGGTATTATTTTTTATTTTAGCCATTTTTAATCTAAAATTTTAATAATACCACATATATAAATCCAAATTTCCAAGAAGTTGCCTTTTAATGACGTCAATGAGTTTGGCATGCCTCAACTTTGTTGCGTGATTGAGGCCAGTCATTCTACTTGACGTGCTGTTATTATACTATGCCTCATCCATGAACTGTTGTTTGACGGGTTTTGTGGTTCGATATGCAAATGTTGAAGTGGTTGTGACACTAATGCGCATTTGATTCTACTTAGTTATTTTTGTATTGCTGTTCATCACTTGACTTGTCGTCTAATGGCAAATGCCGCTTCAACTAGAAAAGATAGTTCTCATTATGTTTGCACATGCCTGCTGCTATAAGAAAAAATCCCATGGTGCCCCATTTCTCCTAAAACCTTTTGTGGTGCACTGATTCACCTCACTGTTGCTTCAAACCAGGCTGAGTTGAGGCAGTTTGTTGCAATGGATTTATTTTCTTCTATAATACAGGGTTGGTCTGTTGAATCAAATTCAGTCATGAGAACTGAACTTGTTGGGCTTTGTCGGGAGATATATGTCCGTCTGTCTGATAGAGATCATGCACCTAGGCAGGTAATTCTGTGGGCTACATAGTTGATATGATATAATAATATATATACTTGCTCTGAAGTTTTATGCTATTCAGGAAAATGTGTTCATGTCAATGTTTTTAAGTCATCCGACTAATCGCGATTAGTCATCCTTATTGCTCAACTCATACCGATAAGGATCACGGATCCGACTTGCCCGACTAGAAAGTTGGTCGTCCGACTAATCGTCAACTAACCGCGATTAGTCATCCGAATAGGTTATGACTAGGTTTGAGGGAGAGAAATTTGTTGGACTGAAAAACACATGGGCTTAGATTGTTTTGGACTGTCATTTGGACCTATTAGGTTTAAGATATACACCTCCACGGTAAGATTGTAAGATCCAAGAGTGTGGAATTAGGAACTGTTGTTAAGGTGGACGTTTCACAAATCAAAACTCACAACTAAGTTACCACCTAACCATCAAAATTATCTTAATCATAGCTTTATCTTATATACTTGGTACTCTAGTATATCGGTCTAGGACGACTAGACTAACGACTAGGACCGACTAGCCTCGACTAATCGGGCTGATTGACGACTAATCACGATTAGTCGTCTTATTGGTACCTAAAGATTAGGTTCGATTATACGATTTGAAAATATTGGTTCATGTTAATTTTATTGCTATAAATAATTTCTTCTAGTTTAAAGTTAGATATAAACTACGCCACATGTTGGTGCAGTACTTTCTATATGGACACTGATACATTCAATGGTGTGTATCATGTTAAGTTTGTTTTTGGCTTGTTGTTTTGAACTGTTTCTCTTTTACATGAAAATCGATATCTTCAATGTCACGTACTGTTTTAGATATTCGTATCATAGCCTAAGTAGTAATGAACTATTCCTTATTTATTTACACTTGTTACCAAATTATAGCTAATTATTTTTTTCATAACTTAGAAGCATGCTAATATTTAGCTTTGGTTTTTTATGCGTTCGGACTCTATAATAGGCTAATAACTGTGGTTGGTTGCTCCAAATCTCAAGTTGCACACACGAGCAAGTTTGACTTTAGTATGTGGTTCATGACCACATTGTAGCACTTGTCGTAATAACTCTCTAGGCATATTAGTGATCCACGTTTTTGTCTACACATCAATTTTTCATGAACTTTGGATAGTGCTATCATTTTGTTATTCTTGTTTTATAATCATAATAATCATCACCATTTTGTCTACAAGTTTGAATGTGACAGTGGCTGAGCCTAACTCGTGACCCATCTTTTTTTGCGAAACACAATACATATACATACACTCACATAAATATACGCACACTCAACCATATGAATGCATACACGCAACCGATCTATCTTGGATCGATTTGCTATTACTATTAATTAGACAGCTTCAAGAGTTGAGAAATTGATCGACCATTATGTGGTGAGCAATCATTCCATTACAATAGCCTCATCCCCCAAATAATGCAAACCCCGTCACGTGTATGTTTATAGTGCGTGTTTACTGTGGGATGAAGATGACGTGGAATTGTTCCACAGTTGACAATGCCTGGAACGCCTTAATAGAATGGGGTCTCTGAGCGGAGGAACCGAACCTTATTAGACATGGTCAGATCGATGATGAGCCAGACTAATCTTCCACTGTTCTTTTGGGGTTATGTTCTAGAAACTAAGTAAACTAAGTCTGTTGAGATGACACCATATAAGATGTGGATCGGAAAATATCCCGGATTGTCTTTCCTCAAAGTTTAGGGATGTGAGGCTTATGTCAAACGTTTGATGTTAGACAAACTCACTTCAAAGTCAGGCAAATGCTTATTTGTCGGGTATCCAAGGGAAACTAAAGGATATTATTTTTATAATAAAGCGAATGCAAAGTGTTTGTCGCTCGCAATGGTGTCTTCTTGGAGAAAGAGTTTCTCTCAAAAGGAGTTAGTGGGAGCAAGGTGCAACTTGAAGAAATTCAAGAAACACCTGAAAACGTTTCAGCACCCACTGAACCTACACAGGATGTATAAGATGTTGTGCAACCTGAACCTATTGTTGAAGCACCAGCCCTACGAAAGTTTACAAGGGCACGTCGCGCAAGTCAAAAGTTGACACTCCTAACTACGGAGCAGCGTGACGGACAATGATAAGCCCATGACCTACACGGAAGCAATAATAGGACCCGACTATGAGAAATGGCTTGGAGCCATGGAATCCGAGATAGAATCCATGCACGACAATCAAGTTTGGAACTTGGTTGATTCGATTGATGGTGTGAGACCTATCAATTGCAAATGGGTTTTGAAGAAAAAGACATACATGGATGCAAATGTTCACGACTATAAGGCACAATTGGTGGCAAAAGTATTCAAACAAATTTAAGGTGTTGATTATGATGAAACATTTTCACCCGTCGCAATGCTAAAGTCTGTTCGGATTCTCTTAGCAATTGTTGCATATTTCGATTATGAGATATGGCAAATAGATGTCAAAATGGCTTTCCTTAATGGAATAAGTGAGGATGTGAACATGGCATAGTCTAAGGGTTTTGTCGATCCTAAAAATGTTAAGAAGATATGCAAACTTCAAAAGACCATTTATGGATTGAAGCAAGCATCTCGGAGTTGGAATCTTTGTTTTGATGAAGTGGTCAAAGGGTTTGGTTTCATCAAGAACGTAGAAGAACCTTGTATTTACAAGAAGGTTAGTGGGATTGCACTTGTTTTTCTGGTCCTATATTTAGATGACATATTGCTAATTGGAAATGATGTTCCAATGCTTGAGGCTGTTAAATCTTCATTAAGAAAGAGTTTCTCAATGAAGGATTTAGGAGAGGCAGCATATATTTTGGGCATAAAGATCTATAGGGATAAATCAAAAAGGCTAATTGGATTAAGCCAAGACACATACATTGACAAGATATTGAATCGGTTCAATATGCAAGATTCTAAGAAAGGTTTCTTGTTAATGTCACATGGCATTACTCTTAGCAAGGATTAGTGTCCTACGACACCTGACAAGCAAGAGAGGATGAGAGCGATTCCTTATGCTTCGGCTATTGGATCCATCATGTATGCCATGCTATGCACGCTCCCAGATGTCTCCTATGCTCTAAGTGTTACGAGTAGGTATCAATCAGATTATGGTGAGGCTCATTGGACAGTTGTAAAGAGCATCCTAAGTACTTCAGAAGAACTAAGGATGCGTTCCTAGTGTTTGGAGGTGAAGAAGAACTCGTTGTAATAGGTTACACCGATGCTAGCTTCCAAATAGACAAGGATGATTCCAAATTGCAGTCCAATTTTGTTTTCTGCCTCCATGGAGGGGCAGTGAGCTGGAAAAGTTCCAAGCAAGAGACGGTAGCTGATTCGATTTGTAAGCTGAGTATATTGCAGCCTCTGAAGCTACAAAGGAAGCTGTTGGGATCAGAAAGTTTGTTTCTGAGTTGGGTGTTGTTCTTATTGCGTCCAGTCCGATGGATCTCTATTGTGATAATAGCGGAGCTATTGCACAAGCAAAGGAACCTAGGTCATACCAAAAGTCCAAACATATACTGCGGTGCTATCACCTCATCCGCGAGATCATTGATCGAGGTGATGTGAGGATTTGCAAGATGCACACAGATTTGAATGTTGCTGATCCATTGACGAAGCCTCTTCCACTACCAAAGCATGATGTGCACACCAGATCTATGGGTATTAGATACTTATATCAGTGATCCTAGTGTGTGTGGGAGACTTGAGTCATGACTATGTTTATGTACCATTGAATAAAGTGTTATTCATTCCTTGAGTACCTGTCATTTACATTAATTAACAAGTATGTGACTTGTTTCGTGGAACTCTTTTGTTGATTATGATGTTATTCTAAATGATCCCTAGTCTATATCATTATGCGTGGGATAATAATGACACAGACTGGCACATGTATTAATTGATGATCACGTTTCACAGATCATAGATATGGAGATATCAAATTAATAATGTGAACACATGTTAGTGAACATGGTGTTGGATTGACCCACCCCGAGACACTGCTGGGATTGTTATTCTGTATGTGCCATCAGTTGGTCTCGAGTTGTACACCTGCTAGGTCCTTAGACTTGAGATCACCATTGTTTCTCACTATGTGTAGTGGTGCACTTTGGGACTTCCAAACGCTACTTCGTAACTGGGTAGTTATAAAAGTAGTCTTCGAGTGTATCATGAAATATGGAATGGGATGTGAGCAGATCAAAATGGAATCTGCCCCTCCTAAATAACAGGAGAGATATCTTTGGGCCCCTCAAGATGGTTGGATTGGGAAGTGCATGCCCATGCCATTAAGGAGTTAATCACAATGACTAAAGGTTAGTCATGAATTAAATCCACTATTTGATCGAGTGAATGGTCGAGCTATCACAAGGGTGGCACGTATCTCACCTTGAGCTTGACTGGTATCGTGTGGCAGAGGGATTAGTATGTGGATGAATGTACCTAGGTTCGGCCGATAAAATCTTTACGTACATTCGGGAGTCAGTATGTCCTGCTAGGTACCGCTGCTGACTTGTGGTTTGGAAACGGCTTCTGGTCACGACCGTTTGCACATGAACCTAACGGGTCACACACTTAAGGGGCTGGAATGTTGAAAAAAATTGCCTATATGATTATCTCTAGTCCAAGTGGGAGATTGTTGGTGATATGCCTAAAAGGCAATCATAACAATTCGGATTAAAGGTCCAAAGGATATTGATCCATGAGGGATTAAGGTACTAATGGGTCTATAAGGTGGAAGCACATTAGCACGCTCTATATATATATGTGGGAGGGGGCTAGGGGCGCCACCACCCCATCTCGCCCAAACCCTAGCCACCCCTCCCCACTCGGCCTACACCCGAAATGTTAGCCGAGCGCGCGGTGCTAGCACACCGGCGCACGGCATTCCGTTCGTGCATGTGTGGATTCCGTGGAGGCGCTGCTGCTGTTGCTACTGTGCTGATCGGCTACGGCGGCGTGAGGTTGCTGATGGGATGAGGATGTGGATATCGGTTCGTGGGACGAGATCGACTATTTCCTCTACACCGATGCGCGACTGTGTTGGATCAGCTCTGCTCCAACTTTTCTTCCGCTGCGCTGCGCATCTAGTGGTAACGATCCATGATCCCTTTATTCACAAATTTCCTAGGTGACGTGGTAGTTGTAATGCTAGAGTAGCCTATCCATTTCCCTTCAACTGGTTCTCATATCATGACCTGAGCCTAGTTTGACCAGTTCAATTAATCCGCGCCTTAAAGCCAGCAACCTGAATCTGCATCTCTGTACAAAAAGGAACTGAGCCAATCTTCATATGAATATTCTGTACAAACTACTATTTCCTGAATTGGTCACTTCACAATTCTTTATATATATATCAGAAAGGACTCACTTTTGATGCTAACCTAACCTATCCTGTCATTCTTTTACATTTACCAACATGATTTCAGTTTTGCCCCCAAAAATGACTTCTGACATTTAGAGTAGATATATACTACAACCCAACGGGAAAATATCATTCCTAACTCATTGCAAAAACAAAAGGAAAAGAAAAGAAAGAAACATTCGTGAGGTACAATGTATAAAAGAACCTATAAAAGGAAAAAAAATACTCCGCACATGTAACATTTATAAGATACTATGTATTAAAAGAACCTATATCAAAGCACGCGTAATTGTACAAAGCATTTCATTCGCATGACTACAAGCTTGGTACTCATCAAGCCAGTTGTTTTGTTTTCAGGTCAGTTGCTAAAAGATAATTATATATATAATTATTACAGACAAAAGATTAAAGTATATCTTAGAACTTGTACATAGTATCTAACAAGCAATTAACTTAGCTCACTATTTTTTCTTTCCTTCAACACAGAGCAGACTTACTGTGGCAACACAATTTTTGAGTTGGTATGGCATCATTGCTGCTGCTCGGAGTTGCAGTCTTGTTATACCTAGCATCTATATCAGCTCAGGCTGGCCCCGGCTGCCAGATACATTGCGGAGATGTCGAGTTCCTTATCCATTTGGCATTGGCACAGGCTGTGCAATAGAAAAAGGCTTCGAAATCAATGTCCCGTGGCAAAACTCGGGTGTTGTACAACACCTCGACATATTGCTACGATCCTAACACAAGAAGAATGGAACGCGACCTGTGGTGGCTTGACTTCTCCACATGGCCGTATCGGTTCTCCAATCTTGACAACAATTTCATAGTCCTTGGCTGCAACACACTCGCATATATCTACAATAAATATAACAGGGCAGTATATACCACTGCATGTGCATCTGTGTGTGAGAGACGAAGGACCTTGACAAATGGTTCGTGCCTGGGTGTAGGCTGCTGCCAAAATACTAATGCCATACGCAAGGGTTTAAGACGCTACGATGTCTACTTCTACCAAGTATACAATGATTCAGATAGTTGGCAATTCAACCCATGCAGCTACGCTGCTCAGGGGGAAACAGAGTCATTTAGTTTCAGCAGCAACTACATAACCACTAAAAGATTTAATGAGACCTACCAGGGGCGGCAGCCAATGGTGCTTAACTGGGCAATTGGAAATGTAACATGTGAGCTGGCCAGAAACATGTCCTCTTACGCATGCCGCCATAGAAACACTGAATGTGTGGATTCAACCAATGGCCCTGGGTATCTATGCAATTGCACAAAAGGGTATGAAGGGAACCCTTCTTTGCTTTGTTGAGCATTTATCTTTAGTTCATATACAAAAATCTTGAATGCTGAATTCAGTGGTAATTTATGTAAAGGCTGTTATTAGTTTAAAACATTCAAGATTAATTATACCATCTCAAATAATCAATTATCTGGAAAGAAACAAAATAAAATTTTACGATCTTTTCTAGCTTGTTCATTATCAATTTCTACAGTACCATAGCTCAAGTCATTTCATAGTATGAGTTAATGCTTAGCTCTTCAGATCAGTTTGATATCGATTTTCAGTCACTTACTTGGGCTAAAGTAATCCGTTCGTTTTCTTTACTGCAGATGTCGATGAGTGTAAGCAAAATCCAAAAGCGTGCCCCAATGGTGCAGCTTGCGACAACATAGAAGGAGGGTACCATTGTTCATGTCCTCCAGGCAGAAAGTTGAATAAGAATACAAACTCCTGCAACCCAGATACCAACCTAGTAAACCACTGCTCACACTGTTTTTATTTAGGAGTATTTTTTAAATAAATGTTCACTTTTAGAGGGCGCACACAATTCTCAAAGCAACAATGTACCACAATTTTTTAAAGCAATTTGTTTGATCCAAAGATGATGAGGACATCACCTGTTCAGATACAACCACATTAGTAACTTTTGATTCACAGGTCAAACAATTCTTTACTATAATTATATTTTATACATTTGATGAATTGATGTTGCATCATGAGGTGTGTTTGTTGTCAATTTCAGAAATACTTACGTGGATCAAAAATAGTGTTAAACACACATGGAAGGCGTGGAGGACCAAAGAAGTAGATTGGTGGCCAAGTCCAAGTATTCCCAACGTCCTCCACCAGACCACCATGTCACTTTTGTCCCAAGGAAAGAAAGAGATCCAATCCAACACGTTTTGGGGCTGGATTCGGACTATAGCTCTGTGCCAACTTGCAACGGCCGCCACGACCTCATCCGTTCTCCGTTTTGGGCGTTCAAGTATTCTTTGGAATCCTTATGAAGTCTATTTTCATATGGATCTGGAATCATATCAATATCATTTCTGATGCGGCCGCAATGACCAAAGTACTACCAAGAGGTTTTCTATCCAAAGGTGTTGCGTCACCTTATTTTGGCCCAATGGGCTATGTATCAAGTTGGGTCTATTAGGGACACGTCCTAGGGTCGGAGGATGACCCCAACACCCCCCGATCATTCTCCTAGGTATTAATAAGGATTGGAGTCACCGTAAATAGATTGGGTTTTGTTTTAATGTAAGTTTAGCCATTGCTACTTACTTGTAGACGCGTGTGTCGACTAGACCATACGTTCTATTCAATTCAGAACCCCAACTTTGTGAGTTCAGATTGGTTTTTATCTTCATATTTGCAATTGAGTTACTTATTCTACTTGTTCTTACTTGTTCCTCGATTGCTTGCAGAAATTACCCTAGTGGTTTGGTTGATCGTGCTCCACAAGATCGCGGTGACCATTGGAGGTGGTGTATCGGTTGCTAAGGCGTAGCATCCTTGGATGGTTTGTAGTCAGGCCGTGAACATTATCTCCTTCCCCAAATCGAGTGATCCACCTCCTCTCATTGAAAGATCGGGAATCAAACCCTAGCGGGTTGCTATCAGTTGGTATCACAATGGCTAAACTTACATCTAAACAAAACCTAATCTATTTGTGGTGGCTCCAATCCTTATTAATACCTAGGACAATGACCAAGAGGTTGTTGGGGTCGTGCTCCAACCCTAGGACATGTCCCTAATGGACCCAATTTGATACTCGGCCCATTGGGCCAAAGTAAGGTGACGCAATACCTTTGGACAGAAAACCTCTCGGTAGTAATTCAGTCATTGCGGCCGCATCAGAAAAGATATGGATATAATTCCAGATCCATATGAAAATAGACTTCATAAGGATTCCAAGGAGTACTTGGATGCCCAAAATGGAGTCCGGATGATGTCATGGCGGCCGTTGCATGTTGGCATAGAGCTGCAGTCCGAATCCAACCCTAAAATATATTGGATTGGATCTCTTTCTTTCCTTGGGCCAAAAGTAACGTGGTGGCCTGGTAGAGGACGTTGGGAATACTTGGACTTGGCCCCCAATCTACTTCTTGGGTCCTCGATGCCTTCCTTATGTGTTTAACACTATTTTTGATCCACGTATGTATTTCTAAAATTGACAACGAACACACATCATGGTGCAACATCAATTCATCAAATGTATTAAATACAATCATGATAAAGAATTGTTTCACCTGTGAATCAAAAGTTACTAATGTGGTTGTATCTGAGTAGGTAATGTCCTCATCATTCTTACCTTCTTGGCTGCAAGTCATCCTCAACTTGCTCCAATGGCATTCTAAGGTGCTTGCTTTGATGTTGGAGCACGGAGCGATGACTATGCTGTACGGCCACAACCAGCAATGCTCCCCTTTTTTGGGGACCTTGTTGCATATGGGAAAAATTAGGAAAACTTTGCAATACATTATTAGTGTTAGTGCAACCTCCTATTTGATCATGGTATTGTAGCCCAAAAGGATATTTCAGATTAGAGCAAATATAAATTTTATGCACGAAATATTCTCCGTTGGTGTCGTATTTGCTAATTGCATGAAGCGAACAATGATTAAAACTTGGCAAATTAGAATCAAAATTAAGTTTCTCTTTTAGACAATTTACATTACATACAATATCAAATTCAATATAACTCAAAGTATTTAAACATAATAACAAATTCAGTTTATCTTGTGCACAAGTAATAGGATGAAAAAGCTTTTATTCAACACATTTGAATGGTTCCAAACCAAAAGTATAACACTTCTTCACTACTTGTGGCATAGGATTAAGAGAATCATCAGCACACAAATCCTCTTTATCACAAGGAACAATAAGTAAATCAATTTGTGACAAAGAAAAACCAGCAGTGGATTCCACTATTTGTTGCTCTTCATTAGCATGAAGAGTGGATAAATTTTGGGTATAATGGGTCACATCATTCTTGCAAGTAGTCACAGATAATAGAATCTCCTTTTCAGCATTGAGAGTAAGACAAAACAATTGACCAATATAGCTATAAGAATTGCTAATTAACAAGGTTCGAATTTTAGAATTGAGCCCTCTCATGAACCTACTCATAACATCTTCCATGCATTCATCTAATCCACTAAACATGATACAAATCTTAAAATCATGGTAGTATTCCTTCACAGACTTACTACCCTATGTTAGTTTGTCCAGTTTGCCAAGCAAATGATCAACATAATATGAAAGAATACATTCATCTCGAAAAAATATTTTAAAATCTTTTCTAGTTGGTGGAACTTTGTTGTGTCTACAAATATATTTACATTTAGTCAAAGCATATTTTGTTAAAGTACTTGCAACAGCTAAAATCATTTGAAGTTCAGATAAGTCATAATTATCAAATTTAGCATCTACCTTAAGCTCCCAATTAATGGATGCGTTCTGATGAGGACATCACCTGCTCAGATACAATCACATTAGTAACTTTTGATTCACAAGTGAAACAATTCTTTACCATGGTTGTATTTGATACATTTAATGAATTGATGTTGCACCATTATGTGTGTTCGTTGTCAATTTCAGAAATACATACGTGGATCAAAAATAGTGTTAAACACACATGGAAGGCATGGAGGATTATAGAAGTAGATTGTGGCCCAAGTTTAAGTATTCCCAACGTCCTTCACCAGGCCACCACATCACTTTTGGCCCAAGGAAGGAAAGAGATCCAATCCAACATGTTTTGGGGCTGGATTCGAACTGCAGCTCTATACCAATTTGCAACGGCCACCACGACCTCATCCGGACTCCGTTTTGGGCGTTCAAGTACTCCTTGGAATTCTTATGAAGTATATTTTCATATGGATCTGGAATCATATCCATATCTTTTCTGATGCAGCCGCAATGAGTGAATTACTACCAAGAGATTTTCTGTCCAAAGGTGTTGCGTCACCTTATTTTGGCCCAATGAGTCGTGTATCAAGTTGGGTCCATTAGGGACATGTCCTAGGGTTGAAGGATGACCCTAACACCCCCCGACCATTCTCCTAGGTATTAATAAGGATTGGAGCCGCCACAAACAGATTGAGTTTTGTTTAGATCAAGTTTAGCTCTCGCTACTTGCTTGTAAGCGCGCGTGCTGGATCAGCCGCCCGTCTTCTTGTCTTCGGAACCCCACCAATATTGAGATTGAGATTGAAACCTTCATATACATCTAGTAAATTCAGTACTTGTTATACTTGTTCTTTCTAGTTCTTCGATTGTTTGCAGGACGAGTGCCCTAGTGGCCGGGTGACGCGCTCCACAAGATCGCGGCAGCCATTGGAGGTGGTGTATCGGTTGCTAAGGTGTAGCTTGGAAGGCTGTAGTAGGCTCGTGAACGTTGTCTCCATCCACCAATCGAGTTACCCCACACCCTCTCATCGAAAGATCGGCCACCAATCTTAACAGGTTCCTATCAAAAGATATGGCCACTAAGGCTACTCCCATTGGCAATTTCATTCTCATTTAATAGGGAGTGCTACACTCCCAATGAAAGTTTCATTCTCATTTAGTAGGGTATCACATAAGTAACGGAGTTTACATAGTAAAACTTTAAAGAAAAGAGAAATGATGCAGCCAAATGAAAACCCATGGACCCTGTTTCCAAGTCGCAACGTATCATATGATTAAATGCAGTCAGAACATTGAAATGAAAAAACTGTGCATTTTGGAATGTAGTATCAACCACCAATTAAGTATCATTTGCTGATGTCTCACTCTAGAAACAGATTAACTGAAACTTTTCATTGGGACCGCTCTAAATACAAACCCATGGGACTGATGTTTTCAGCTGACGCTTCACTCCAACTTGCACTCATGCATGAGGTGTGCTAGACAACATGGTGTTTTTAGCTGCATGTAGAGAGAAACAAGGCAGCTAAGCTCGAATGCTCATGGTTTTTGTCCCAGGTAAAAACGCACGCCCAATGCATGCTTAAGCAATAAATGAGTCAAGTTTGGTCACTTTTTGCTACTTCATCGGTCTATTTTGCTAGAAAAATATGCACCCTCCAAGTCTGAATGGAGGGAGTAGAAGTTTGTCTGTAGTTTAAGTCCTTGATATATATCAATCTGTATTTGTATTGGCTCCATTGTTCTAGTGATTGTCATATTCTGCACACATGTGGTTTTTGAAAGACGGAAGCTGACAAATGTCAAGAAACAATATTTCCAGCAACATGGAGGGCTCCTGTTATTTGAGAAAATGAAATCGGACCAGGGGCTTGCATTTACAGTGTTTACTAAAGTAGGACTAGAACAAGAACAAGCAACAAATAAATTTGACAAAAGCCAAATTCTTGGACATGGAGGACATGGCACTGTTTACAAGGGAGTCACGAAGGACAACATACCAGTGGCAATTAAAAGATGTGCGTTAATTGATGATAGGCATAAGAAGGAGCTTGGTTTTTTTCTCGAGAATACGCAGGAGAGTTGTTAATTAATGATAGGCATAAGGAGTTTGGTTTTTTTTCGAGAATACGCAAGGGAGCTGCGTATCTTTATATTAAGAAGGAGAGAATGTTTGAAATGTTACAACGCGGGCCAACCGGGCATACGCACACGGATTGTCAGAAACACTTAGTTACTATTTGAATTGTAACAACAACCAACAAACTGAACTACAACAGCTAAAGAGCTATGTGTGCTCAAGCGATCCGACTGACACTGGCCATGCTAGAGTGGTGAGAAACTTGGCACCAGCAGCACACCAAAGGTGGGCTTCATCTGAAATTTCTTGAGCCGGTGATCTGTTGAAGACCCGGTCGTTGCATTCTTTCCAAATTCTTCACGAAATGAGCATGAAGTTGGAGTCTAGGCCTTTCTGTAGAGCAGTAGATGGGAAATACCACACACCCTAATGAGGGGGGTGACCTCTCTATATATATGGCCAATATGGCTTGGAGTACAAGGAATACATCAAGTGCACATGGAAAGAATAAATACATCCTAATATACACATATACTTCCTAATACCCGCCCACGGTCGCAGCGGGAGGATCACGGACGCAAAGACTAGACCTAAACTCAGTAAACAAAGGAGTTGGCAGGCCCTTCGTCATAATGTCCGCGAACTGGTGAGAGACAACACGTGGAGGACCCGAACCTCAACCCAATGCCACCTTCTCACAGACGAAGTGAATATCAATCTCGATGTGCTTTGTGCGCCGATGATGCATCGGGTTGGCTGTCATATAGACAACACTCACGTTGTCACAGTAGACAACAGTGGCCAAAGCAAGCGGTACATGAAGCTCTTGAAGAAGTTGGCGAAGCTAGCAACACTTCGCCACAGCATGGACCACAGCCCGGTACTCCGCCTCAGCACTGGAACGAGACACCTTGGTCTGGCGCTTGGAGGACCAAGACACCAGATTGTCACTGAGGTAGACGCAGAAGCTGGAGGTGGAGCATCGAGAGTCCGGGCAGCCAGCCCAGTTGCTGTCAGAGTAGGCAGTCAGAGACAGGACAGGGCCGGTGCCGATGGGAAGCTCGGAGGAGAGCATGCCCTTTGATCAGGGCCAGATGGGGCTCGTGCGGGTCATGCATGAAGAGGCACATCTGCTGAACCACATACGTCAATTCAGGTCTAGTTAGAGTGAGGTACTAAAGAGCCCCAGCGAGACTTCGATACTTAGAGCCATCCTAGAGCTTGGCGCTGTCGTGTGCCGAGAGCTTGGCATGAGTGTCAACGGGAGTCGTTGTAGAGTGACACTCAGCCATGCCAGCACGCTGAAGAAGATCCAGGGCGTACTGTCACTAGGACATAAACAAGCCCTGGGAGGAAGTGGTGAGGTCACCAAGATCCGTCATGGCGAACTCAGAGTGAACGCGCCCCATGATATGCCGGAGAAGGGTCGAGGACGAGGCGGTGAGGACGATTTCGTCAACGTAGAGTAGCAAGTAGGCAACGCTCGGCCCCTCTTTACAAACAAAGAGGGAGGTGTTGGAGGTGGAGGTGACGAAGCCGAGCTATCGAAGGAAGAAGGCGAACCGCTGGTACCATGCCCTCAGGGACTGCTTCAGTCCATACAAGGACTTCTACAGGAGAGACGTGATTTGGGGCGGCGGGGTCGAGGAAGCCTGGAGGCTGCTAGCAGTAGACAGTCTCCGTGAGGTGTCTGTGAAGAAACGCATTCTTCACGTCCAGCTGGTGGATCGGCCAAACACAAGAAGAGGCGATGCTGAGGACGGTCCGTATCGTCGCCAGTTTGACAACTGGAATGAAGGTCTTGTCGTAGTCGATGTCGTGACGCTGGAAGAAGCCACGAACCACCCAGTGCGCCTTGTGCTGGGAGAGGGACCCATCAATGTGGAACTTATGCTGGAAGATCCACTTGCCTGACACGACATTGGCACCGGGCGACCGAGGGACGAGACACCAGGTGTCATTGTCGAGGAGGGCCTGGAACTCGTCGACCATCGCAGCACACCAGTTGGCATCAGCTAGAGCACTGTGGTAGTTCACCGGAATCGGAGAGGGCGAAGAAGAAGTCGAGGCTGTCAAATCCGGCTGATGGCCCAGTCACAGACCGAGTGACAGGACGCGGTGGAGCAGGAGGTGGTGATGGGGCGGGCGTAGGTAGCGGCATAGCTGCAGGCGCCAGGGCCGTGGGCACGGGAGGCGGTGCCAGAGCAACGGGCACCGGGGCCGTGGGCATGGGAGGCGGCGCCAGAGCAGCGGGCACCGGGGTGCAGGAGGCGCTGGGGCAAGCACCAAGGCCGCAGGTGGCCGCTGGGTGTAGTGACGGGGTAGGGGCGCCACCAGCGGGCTGGGGGTGCTAGGCGAAGAGGAGGGCCCCTGAGGGAGGGAGCAAGGATGGCACTACCGGTGGACCTGCTGGTGAGGCCAACGGGCGAGGAAGAGGGTGGCGTCCCGCCCATGAAGGAGTCATCGTCAGTCAGTTATTTTCTACAAAACAACGGGTGAGGATCGCGGTTGCTCAACATCCGAGGACGGAGCAACCAAGGTGGGAGCAGGAGCATCGGAGGGACTCGACAAAAGGAAGTCGAGCTGCGACGGGTGGGTGGGGTGGGTGGAGAAGGGAAAAACAGACTCGTCGAAGACAACATGGAGAGAGATGATGACTCGACGGGTGGACAAGTCAAGGCAGCGATACCCCTTGTGAGATGAGGGATAACCGAGGAAGACACTGGGTGCGGAACGAGGAGCAAGTTTGTGGCGTGCCATGGATGAGAGGTTAGGGTAGCAAAGACAACCGAATACACGCAAGTGAGAGTACTCGGGAGGCTAGAAATAGAGGAGGCGGTAGGAAATGTCATTCTAAACTACAGAGTAGGGGCGCCGGTTCAGAAGATAGGTGGCAGTTGTGAGCGCCTTGGCCCAGTATGAGGTGGCCATGGAGGCGTGAATGAGTAAGGTGCGAGTCATGTTATTAAGGGTGCAGAAGACACGCTCGGCTTTCCCATTCTAGGGAGAAGTATAGGGACACGAGAGGTGCAAGTGGATACCCTGAGAAGTCAAAAAATATGTGAGAGTCTTATTGACAAACTCGATCCCGTTGTCAGCTTGGACGCTTCGAACAGGAAGACTAAACGGCGTGTGAGCATAGGTGTAGAAATCAATGATGTGTGAGGCGACTTCAGACTTGTGAACTAGAGAAAATGTGCAACAAAAATGCGAGAAGTTGTCCAAAATGACTAGGTAGTAGCGATAACCAGAAATGCTAGCTACGGGAGAAGTCCAAACATCACAGTGAACTAACTCAAAAGTAGCAGAACTGCGAGAGCTAGAATGTGAGAAAGTAACCGCACATATTTCCCTAACTGACATGAATGACATAGAGTATGACTATCTTTATTACAAGCAACAGATGAAGTCTGTCTAAGAGTTGCAATGGCGGCAGGACCATGACTAAGACAGAGATGCAAAGCTGGCGTGGCGCGCTGCAAAGCTGGCTGCTGGAGGCATAGTGTAAAGATCGTCGGCGTTATTGCAGCAAAGAATCACGCATCTGGTCAGAAAATCCTTGATAGAAAACCAAAAGTGTCAAACTCTATGGTGCAGTTATTGTCCTTAGTAAATTAACGAACAGAAATCAGAATACAAATCAGAAAAGGAACAATAAGGACATTGTTAAGACGAAAGTGGGAGGTGGGGGTGGAGTTGCCACGACACGTGACGAGAAGGGTATGACCGTTACCAACAGTAATGGAAGAGTGAGAGGGAGGGAGGCGGGAAAGAAGAATACCATCTGAGGATGACATGTGGCCGGATGCACCTGAGTCAACCACCCAGCCGCCGTTCTGCAGCGCCATCTGGTTTAGGGCGGCAACCAGATCCGCCTGGTCCCAGGTTGGCACCTGAGTGGGCACCTGAATAGGGGCGTAGGCGGCGTGGGCCTGCGGAGGGGGGTTGAGGAGGCTAGGGGCGCCGGCGCACCAGCCCCCACTGCTCGATGGGTACTGACCACCAGCCTGCTGGTAGCCCGTAGCGCCGTAGGAGCCGGCCCCCCAGACTGAAGCAGAACCACGGGCCAGTGGGCCGTGGGGGCCCGTTGCCGAGGGTGCTTGGAAGCCGCCACTGCCCTTTTTCTGCCACTTCTTCTTGCCACCGCTGCCGCCACCGCGGCCTCTGCTACTGCTGTTGCCGCGGCCGCTGCGGCTGCCGCCAGTCTGGACAGAACCAGACGGTGGGCGACACCCGCTTGTACAGCCGAAGAATGAAGACGACGAGGAGTTCCTGGCGAGGAGGGCGGTGGAGTTGGAGATCTTCTCATCGTTGGCGAGGCAAAGTTCTTTCAAGGCGAGCATGTCACGTGCCTAGGCGAAGGTTGGGAAGCCGGCAGTGGAATTGGCGATGTCATCGGCGGTGTTGGAGAAGCATGGGTTGAGGCTGCGGAGGAGATTCAGGACATGCTGGGAGTCCTGAATGGAATGGCCGACGTTGCGGAGGGCGTCAGTGAAGGTCTTCTTGCGCTGGCAGTACTCAGTGATGGAGGAGTCATTCTGCGTCATGGAGTGGAAGTCGTGGATGAGGAAGATTGCTCGAGACTGCTTGTTGGCGCTAAAGAGTCCCTTGATAGCGAGCCAGAGATCCTAGGCGGTCTGATCGTCGTTGGTCATGGCGAGGTTGAGGACGGAGTTGTCGACAGAGCCAAAGAACCAGGAGCGGACGCAGCAATTTGCTTGATCGCAGTTAGGGTCGTGGGGATGGGGTGCCACCGTGTCGTCAATGTGCGACTTGAGGCGGAACTTGCTGCACATGGACTTGAAGAAGGATGCTCACTTGGAGTAGGCGGAGGACTTCATCGTCAACGTCATGGGAACGTGAGACTTGACAGAGACGATGTCGTAGGGGTGGACGACGGGTAGCGGCGCATGAATAAGATGCAAACCGCCACCAGGAGGGGCGCCACCACCGGCGCCAGGACGGGGGCCGGGGGGTGGCACAGGAGTGCCACCGCCAGGGCCAGGAGGCGGACCAGGAGGCGGTGGCACAAGGGTGCCACCACCGGCGCCCAGAGCCACGTTAGACGGTAGCACAGGGGCACCAGCAGGGACGGTGGTGTCGCTAGAGGTCAGAGGATCCCCGCCAAATAGGGAGGAGTCGGCGGAGGAGTGGGTGGCCATGGCGCACGGTTGGGAGGGGGGGCGTGAGCGACAGGAGGAGCAGCGGAGGGGGCGGCGGCGGCATGGCAGGAGGGGCGGTGCGGGTAGGGTTTCGCGCGACAGGAGGGAGGTGCAAGGGAGAGAAGGAGAGGCCCATGATCTAATCTCATGACACCATGTATAGAAGTATGGGAAACACCACACACTCTAATGAGGGGAGGTGACCTCTCTCTCTCTCTATGGCCGATATGGCTTGGAGTACAAGGAATATATGAAGTGTACATGGAAAGAATAAATACTTCCTAATGTACACATATACTTCCTAATACTTTCCTTTTAAGCGCGTTCAATCCATTCCTCTTGTGCAGCCATCAGTCAATCAACGTTGTGTCATGTGTTGGCGTTACATTCTGAATATTCAGAGCTGTGCTGATGATGTGCCAGACCTGTTGGGTATAAGAGCATTTTGCAAAAAGATGTTCAGAGGTTTCCAACTCCTAGTCGCACAGCGCACAGGCCGCTTGATCCTGCAATCCACGGCGTTGCCTCCTCTCCGCTGTCCATAATCTGTCCTTAACCGCCAGCCACATGAAAAACTTTTACTTTGAGCGGTGCTCACGCTCGCCAGATCGGTTTCGCCGCTGCAAATTTGGCGGCGCCTTGGAAGAAGGCTTTGTAGGATGATCTAGCAGAGTAATCTCATGAGATGCCCATCTCCAAGAAACCCTGTCCTCAACTTCGTCCGCTAACTGAATCCCAGCCACCGCATGCCAAAGCTGCACATACTGCGCGATAGCGCTTACTGTAGCCCGTCCAACAATGTCGCGAATCCACTGCTTGTGCTGTAACGCTTGCGCCACTGTCCTTGTTCTTCTGATTCTCGGTCTGATCAACTTCCATAGCTCCGGAGCAATAATGCATGGGGATGATTGACCTAACCATTTGTCTGTCCAAAACAATGCCAAGTTGCCGTCCCCAAGATGTACCTTGATGGACGCCTGGGACATGTGTTGAAGGACCGAATCCTACCCAAATTCCAGTGGCAGGTGTTTCCAGGGTCTGTTGGAATCGGTCTTTTGTAGCCACAACCATCTCATTCTGAGAGCTAGCGATGCAATCCGCAAGTCAGTAATGCCAAGTCCCCCCAAATCAGTCGGTCTGCAAGCTGATGGCCAGGTGACCAGGCACTGACCGCCATGAGCTTTGTCCTTCCCTGCCCAAAGGACCCTTGGTGTCTTTTGTCAATCTCATGCACTACCCAATCAGGGATTTTCAGGAAGATGAACGTGTGAGTGCAAATGGAGCTCATGACCACCTTCACTGTTGTCAATCTACCGGCCTTGTTCATTAGGGCGCCCTCCAAGTCGGTATGCTTGCAGAAACTTTGTCGATCAAAGGCTGCAAATCTGAGGCGCCCAACAGTCAAAGGCAGACCCAAGTATTGGATAGGGAAATCAGCTACCCTTTGCAGGTAGGATGCTCCTAATCCTGTTGATCTGTCCCTCTGTGCAAGCTATAGGTGCTATTAAGCTTTCTGCAGGTTGGTATGAAGCCCTGATGCGTTCCCGAAGAACTGAAGTACCTCTCTGATTGTGATCATCTCCTGAACATGAGGAGCAGCAAAGAGTATAAGGTTGTCGGCATAAATGGAACACTGGTTGTGAATGGCCTGATCCCTAGGTGCTGTTAGCACCCCGCCCTGAACCGCCTTCTTGATCAATCTGTGCAACAGTTCCATCAGTAGGATGAACAACATGGGGGATAGCGGGTCACCCTGCCTTAACTCTCTGGCATTGTGAATGATGCGTCCAGGTGTACCGTTGAGCAGCACCCTTGTTGAAGCAGTGGAGATCAAGGCAGAAATCCAATCTCGCCATTTGACACCGAAGCCCATGGCTTGGAGTACCTGAAGAAGGAATGACCAAGATACTGAATCAAACGCCTTGGATATGTCCAATTTGAGCAGGAGCGAGGCTTTCTTCTTGCGGTGCAGCGTTCTGGCCGCCTGTTGAACGAACTTGAAATTGTCATGTATCGAACGTTGCTTGATGAACGCGCTTTGGTTTACGTCGATTAGATGATCAAGCTTGGGGGCGAGACGATTGGCCAGAAGCTTTGCAACTAGCTAAAGAAATTTGATCAAGAAGGAGTTTGGTAAAGAAATGCTGATTCTTTCCCAGATCAATCGCAAGAACATCGTTAAGCTACTGGGTTGCTGCCTTGAGGTGGAAGTACCGATGTTAGTGTACGAGTTCATCCCAAATGGGACGTTGTTTGATCTTATTCATGGCAAGAACCGCACATTGCATATCCCTTTCAGTTCTCTGCTCAGGATTGTCAACGAGGCAGCTGATGGGCTTGCCTTTTTACACTCCTATGCAAATCCACCGATCATACATGGTGACGTGAAGACCTCTAACATCCTTCTTGATGAGAATCATATGGCAAAGGTATCAGATTTTGGTGCCTCCATACTAGCACCAACTGATGAAGCCCAGTTTGTGACAATGGTTCAAGGGATATGTGGTTATCTTGATCCTGAATATATGCAAACATGCCAGTTGACAGACGAGCGATGTTTACAGCTTTGGTGTTGTCCTTTCGGAGATTCTCACTGGGCAGATGCCCTCCAAACTTGGAAGCCATGAGACACAAAGAAGCTTGTCATCAAATTTTCTATTGGCTATGAAGGAGAACAATCTTGATGCTTGTTGGACAGTCAAATAAAAGAGCATGAAAGCAGGGAGTTTCTCAGAGGACTTGGAGAGCTAGCGAAACACTGTTTGGATATGTGCAGTGACAACAGGCCCTCCATGAAGGAGGTTTCCGAGGAGCTTAGCAGACTAAGGAAACTTTCAAAACATCCATGGTTGCATCGTGACACCAAGACAGAGAACTTTCTCACTGGACAATCAATCAGCAGCTTTGATATAGAAGAAAGCACGGAATACCCAGGCAAAGTTGAGGAAATGCCCATGAACCAAAGCAGTTCGTACTATGTCAGGTGAAAAAGAAAATGTAACATGACTTTACTTTATCCTATGGTGTTCCTCGGAAGGAAAATACTACTAGTACAGGTGACATTTCATAATTTAATTTTAACTCAATAACAAATTCTATTAGATTGGGCCGATACAGACATAACATAGTTTAGGATCGATGAATGATTGTACCATGTTCGAAAAAGAAGTTACAAGGTTGGGTCTTATTCTTACCCAAAGCTAACTGGCCTGCTGTTCTTCAGTCTTCACGCAAAACTTGTGACCATCCTCTGAAAGCTTGCAGACATTCTCAAAAAAATTATTTACCTGATGTTGGAGTGAACAGAGAAGTCATTACTCATTACATTTTTTCATATGTTGCAAATGCAACTTAAGTTCAATCTTGAAAGGTGCTGTTAGGTCCAAAAAATTACCAGTATGGAAGAGGGGGATCGCATTTACCTTCCTGCCATTCTTGTTACACGTTTTCCCCAATACTATTTGACTGCCGATGTTCCTTCTTTGAAGAAATCCTGCAACATGCCGTCATTCAACGCCATCAAGCTCTATAACTGAAACTGAAAATGAAGCTGAGATGAACACTGAGAACATCATTCAGCCTGGCAAAAACTGAGGGGCGGGTTCCTGTACCTGTAATACAATAATCGAGGACCTTAACCCGGTGGATCGGCTTCGGGATGGGACACGGTGATTTCACGGAGGAGTGGAGGAGCTCGTCCGAAAGACGGTGAATTCACGACGATACGGCCGAGGTGCCAAAAATTCTCCACCGCCACCGCTGCCCGACTGATAGGTTCCACGACCACAAGTCGATCTTGGTCCCTCCGAAGAAGGGCCAAAATCGCTTTACGGCGCGTAATAAGTGGCTGCACATGATCCTTCCAAACCGCTCACGGCAGACGTGCACTGCCACCACTCACCGAGGCCATCGCTGCCAATTGTAACTTTACAAGGAAGTCGTCTCCATTGCTGATGGGATGTGGTTGCCGGGGCATAACCATTATTGTCAGCGTACTCGTCTTCGACGAGGAGGCGGCTTGGGGCTGAGTCTGGGCCTGGGCTATCCCCTGCCGAAGCGCCACCACGACGCCACGAACGAGCCCATGAGGTCTTTTCTAAACACGCCAGCCTCCACAGAAAGGCGGGCTCCCTCGACCTGGGCCCGAACTATTGTCGAGCTCGCTCGTTGACAGCCCAAACGACCCCATCGCTGCGCCGCCAAGACCACCTGCGCCGCCGGCCGTCTCGCCTACTGCCTACACCGCTCCCTTGCTGCTTCAGGCTCCATCGCTGCCGGATCCAACACCGCCGGAGCGCCCTCCACTGCGACACCTCCGGGTAAACTTCTCTCTCCCCCGATTTGGATCTCCTCTCGTTCTAGTGCTCAGTTCCCTGTGAAAGTAAGATCGGCTTCTGAGGATGTACGCTATTGTCGTTTACACCGAGAAGGGGAAACCGAGGAGATGAGGCTGGTGGGGTTGACGGGCGGGATCGCGTCCGGGAAGAGCACCGTGTCCAACCTCTTCAAGGACGCCAGCGTCCCCGTCGTCGACGCCGACGTCGTTGCTCGGGTATGCTATGCGGTCTGCCCGATCCTAAAGTTTACTGACGCTTCCCGTGTAAAGCCGACTTAGTTTTAGCCTCAAAGTTGTAAGCTTTAAGCTGCCGGCTTTTGTATGATGTTATTAAATTTGGTACACTTTAGGCCTCACTGTAAGCTTCAGACTCTTGTCAATTACGCCTCTCGTTTCCCCAACTGTGCTTTTGACCAAAATCAAGAACCAGGTCCGTACGTATTTAGTCTTTGCATCCTTTTGTTCTGAAAAACCCTTACTTGTCACATACATTCGTGGCAATTATGCTTTTGGCAAAAACAAGAGGTAGAGCCTGGTTCTCACTGTGGAGCTAAGCATTCAGTGTTGATAATTGGAGTCCACCGGTTAGCTCTTAGTGCCTATGTTATGTTCCAAGAAGAAATCCCGTTAATTTTCACATAGAGCTGTGGCATCCATCTCAAGCTTTGCAGATAAATGTAACATTCACTTTTTTTTTCCGAAAAAGGATTCCTCAACTGGTTTCAGTTTGTCATTCTTTTCTTCCTGTGGGAACTGGTTAGAACAGATCTTCAACCAATAATAACATCACAACAGGGATTTGCAACTTCTCAAACATAGTTGGTGTGGGTTGAAGGCTGTAAACTCATACAATTGTTCCTTTAATTCATGATGAATATTAAATAATAGCTTGGATACCAAATTACCAAATGGAACTGAATCAGTGCCACCATAATGCCTGGAGCAATATTTTTCTGCCCTTTTAATATACCACCTAACAACTATTGTACTTGCAAACCACAATAGCTGCTAGCAAGCATGGTTTACATGCATAACTCGCACTGCAAATCATGTCTATTAAATACTAATGGTACTTTAGACTTCTGAATTTTTTTCTTGGTGCCATGAGCATAAGCCTATGAGAAATGACAAATGTTTGTTCTATAACCGTTATACTAAATTTTGGACCTATGCATATGTAGAATGTAGTGCAGAAAGGTACTGGAGGTTGGAAGAAAATTGTAAAAGCCTTTGGGGAAGAAATTTTGTTGGACAATGGAGAAATTGACAGAGCTCGCTTGGGACAAATTGTGTTTTCTGACCCATCAAAACGCCAACTTCTTAACCGGTACAGCTTTCACTAAATTAAATATTTTACATTTTTTTTTGTGAATGCAGATTTATGAGTGGATGTACTTCTATAGTTATTACTAAAAAATAATTATATTAGGAAGAGAAACATCACATATTTCTTTTATCAAATACTCTAATATCTTTTGGTTGGCATGGAAAATGACATAGTTTTGCCATATGCTTCTATTCATACCAAACTATGTGCTGCATTAATATTGATCTTTGTTTGGTACTAATAATAAAATGTGATAAGGTGTACACGGGTACTCCTTGAATGCTGGAGAAACTAATGTTTACTGCATTGAAAGATGCTATAATAAACTGTGACACTGGTCTGCACAGTTTTTTGCACTTATATATCTCATGACTAGTCCTTAAGCATAAAAATTCCTTCACACTAACATCTTCTGGGGACTTATTCTGTTAAAATTGGCATAGTTATTCAGTTAGCCTTAATTACTAATTCATCTTTTACCAACAGTTGCCACTTTAGTGACAGCATTTCTAATTGTACACGGTTTCTTGGTCACTTTCAGTCTTCTGGCGCCACATATTTCTTCTGGCATATTCTGGGAGATGGCAAAACTGTGGATGAAGGGATGCAAGGTTGTCGTCCTCGACATCCCGCTGTTGTTTGAGACAAAGATGGATAGATGGACAAATCCAGTCATTGTTGTCTGGGTTAATCCAGAAACCCAGATCGAGAGGCTCATGTCAAGAGATGGGTGCTCTGAAGAACAAGCTCAGAACAGAATCAATGCACAGCTTGCGCTGGACTGGAAGAAGTCGGAAGCAGACATAGTGATTGACAATTCTGGGTCACTGGATGACACCAAACAACAGTTTCAGGAAGTGTTGAGGAAAGTCTCTGAGCCCTTGACATGGAAGGAGCGCTTGAGATCTAGAGATGGTCTGATCTCTGTTGTCATGTGTACAGCAGTGGGGGTATTACTTGCCCAGAAGAACCTGCTATGATCCTGATAAGGTTTAGGAGGTTAAAAACGGTGATCTGTTGTTTCAGGAGACCTGCACAAATAAGCTTGTTTGGTCTCTTAGGAGTCTTGAAATTGGATGGCAGCATTTGAAACATTTAGTGATGAAACAAAATCTGCAAGATTTACTGTTTTGATGTAGAAATTACTCAATACCAGTGCCATGTAGCCTGTTTGAGTGGAGAAAACTGCCCATCTATTTTCTCAGTTGCTTTTACCTGATTCTGGTTCAAGTCATGGAACTCTGTTTGTAGGGTTTGTTTTACTGGGCCAAATATTGCTTCAAACCATATGGATTGGCAGGATGGGCTAAGAATTAGAACTCAATTCAGCCCATCCGTGTGGATATACATTTTGTCAGGCAAACGAAGCCTTCGATGCCAATTTGTGCATGCGCATTCATGTTAGTGCGTGAAATGAAACTTAAAGTGCCCTTTTGCACTTCTGATGCGCCGTCTAACTGCATCTCATGCCACTTTAGTCTGCTTCAGGATTGGCATAAATTGCATTAGAACTTTATAGGCATCCTGCAGCTGTATGCCTATTATATCCATTTTGTAAAAACATGCTACTTAGTCTGCTTCAGGCTTGTAGGTGCTGCCTCAAAGACAGGCAATTGAAACCACATAGGTTCCTATACATTTTGATGCAGCACTCACAAGATACATGATATCCATCTGGGAGTTGTAGACATGACATGGCCTGATCTTGCATTCATTTTTATTTCCATTTTTTTTCCTGGCTGAAGTAGAAATCACAATAGTATCTTTTCTAACAGTCAGAGAAGGTGCACTAGAGGCCTGCCCAGTACCAGGCTACCAGCTGTTAGTTTCTTTGCTTCAGATTGGCGTGTATTTATATATAATATAACATGTATACAATATTATTTGTAATCCTAGTCAACCTAAAGATTAAGTGATCTGAATACTTCTTTAATGGCAGTATTATCTAGGATATGGTTAACATACTTAGTTTGCTAGCAGTCTGTGACTTGTTTATTTCTTACTGCGCATGTCTATTACCCTACTAAACTACTCGTTTATTTCCTTTTATTCTGCAGTTTTACATGTCTTCTATCTGCTTTTTAAATCAACTGATATTGTCTCCTTTTATACTATTGCGATTTTATTTGTTGTATCTAGCATTGCACAGACTAAAAGATCTGTTAGGGTCCTTCCCTTTGTCTTGGATTAATCCTTTTATAGCCTTTACTTCTGATTTTCTGGTCTGAGTAGGCTTTGTACATCATTTTCCCCTATTATTTTCGATCAAAAAAGGTTATTTGTTCCACTACAAGCACTTAGGCAATCAGGTAATATTGAAGATCAGTGGCTGCATAGAAGCACTGGAGTCTTTGACTGCCCAATCTTTCCCAAGATGACAAATGTTTAAATTGAAACTAAATTGGACCAGATAGTAGCTGTAACTATCCACTTCGAATGAATGGTATTGCAAGCCAAGATCTGTTGTATTGATCATTTAGTGTATCCTCCATGTAATTAAATTCTTGCTGTCTAACAATTCCATATATGAATTATGAAGTACTCCCTCCATCCCAAATTACTATTCGTTGTCTTTTTCAAGATTCATAGCTTTTGCTATGCACCTAGATATATGCTATGTCTAGATACGTAGCAAAAGTTATGTACCTAAAAAAGTCAAAACGAATAGTAATTTTTGGGACGGAGGGAGTAGGACATTAGGACAGTAGTGTATACAATCACAACAGTAGGACATTTGGTTAATGTGGATGTAAGGGAGGCAAGTATCAACTTTTTAACGAGTTATTAATATGAAGCTGCCTACTGATGCAGCCCACATTTCTATTTGGGGAGCATGTGAAAAGAGGTCCAGAGAAACATGACGCCACTCTGTGAAGGAACCCATCACATGATCTATGCAAGTCTTGAAACTGCTCTTCTGTTCATTTTTAATTTTTACATGTGCCTGATCAGTTCTGGCTGACATGGTATTTTGGTACGTCAAAGGCAGCATGACATTGCAATGCCGATGCAGATGCATTAACTTTGTGGGTCTTGTTCAGATTATGAAGAATCAGTTGGGACCATGGTTTATGTACCTCCTTCAAATTATTGGTCTAGCTAGTGATGTAAATACAGTTTGGAAATTTTAGATGTGCGCCGCAATTCTAGCAGCATGCTTTTGCCTCGTGCATGCGGGCACCTACAGGTATTCGATCTGCGCACTCATATTTTGCATCCTTGTTACAGCTGAGCTGGCAGTGGTGAGATCGTTAAAAAGGGCACATTAGGAAACAAGAAAGAGGAGGTGATTCTGTTCTATGATGACTGCCAGAAGGTACCGCCAGTCATGCCGTAATCAGCGTCGCTAGCTACCGAGCCTTTGTCCACAGGACTCGTGCTTTTACTTACGTTAAGGATTGGCAAGGAGGCAGTGTCCCGGACAGGCCGAGCCCTGTCCGGTGCTCAACCGGTCACCGTCGGGCCGTGCGTACCTGCATGTGCCGGTGGTTGCCGTGTCGCCGTCACCGGCCGGACGCGGAAAGCCTCCACTCGTCGTCTGGTTAATTTGGTGGCACGGCATCAACACGACCGGCCACGCTCGATCGCCGCGGCTCGCGCGGCGGTTTGATAAATCTTGTCGCCAATCTCGGCGGCCTGATCGACACGGGAATTCAGGCTTGGCGTCACATAATCTACGGAGTCCCAAGCAGCTGCTTGCATCATTGGGGTTTTAGCTGGATATGCTGCCGGTTGCATCGCTGTACTCATGTACTGCGGTTGAGAGCTAACAACAGTATTGTATATCGGTCGTCGATCTCTACTGGCCAGTGGCCACACCTACTCTGTTCCAGTTGCGTGTGTCAATTTGTGACGGCTACTGACCCCAACTGTAAACAATGCTGTTCTTGACCTTGACAGCAAATGAAAAGAGTGAGATAGTAGCTAGCGAATGAAAAGGGTTTCCAGTCCGGGCTTTCGGTGGTAGTGGCGATCGGAAACTGAGCAGTTGTTGGCGTCAAATGATGGATTGCATCGGCGATCGCATGTGTTTCGGTCAGAGTGGGATTGGAACAGCCGAACAAAGGTGGCACGAGCGGTAGGTGCCCACGACCCCAAGTAGTACAAGTGTACAGTTGGCTAGCAACGCAACAAACATACATGTGACGCGCCAACACGAAGATATCCAAACTAAAGACTTGTGCAGGCTAGATGAGCAATGATGCACACGTCTATATATTATTGTCGTCGTCGTGGCAAACTCGCAACGGCAGTAGCGACAAGCAGACTAGCGAATTAACAAAGCTCCATTAAATTTGGTCATGCTGCAAAAAGTTCGACCAGTGGCAGTTCTTTAGGATTTATAAAACAGTTCCATTGTTGCTCCATAATTTATGCTGGTCTCAGAAAACAACAAACTGAAATTGTACTTGGGTTGTTGCGACTACGGATCGGAGATGAGACCGCCGCCTAACCAACGTGCGCTATGTATATATTCTAAGTACGTTAGGTTCTCCCTAAAGAAGAAGAGGAAATATTTCTCTTCAGTAATTTACTACATGCACTTCATTTTTAAGGTGTGTTTGGTTGGACTGTGAGCTGTGAAAAAGATATTGTGAGCTGTGAAAAATCTGCTGTGGGCTGTGAATTGTCAGCTGTGAGAAAACTGAAAGCCGTTTAGTTGAAAACAGATGTGCAATTGTAGAAACCCTTTCACTGACATTTGAGCCCCACAATCAGTGACATGTTTTTCTTTTTTCTCTCTTCTTTTCCTCTCTCTTCCCTCTCGCATCTCCAGGGCGGTGTGGGTGGCGGCGTGACCAGATGGTGCGGAGGGGTGCATCCCAGGCGGTGGGGGAGGGGAGGGGCACGACCGGGCATGGCGGAAGGGCGCGTGCTAGGCCGCCGGCCGGGGGTGTGGAGGGGCATGGCCGGGCACGGGGTGTGGAGGGGCACAGCCGGGTGCGATGGAGGGGTCCTGACCAACAAGGTTTGCAATGGTGGTGGTGGTTGCCCATTCCTCCCGTCTTCCTTCCTCCCCATTCTTCTCCAACGAGCAGAGACAGGCCGCCAGCCAAATCCCTCACGCCTTGGCCAGCTCCCTCCAATCCCTCGTGCCCGCACCTCCTCAACTCCCCCCCCCCCCGGTCCGCCTCTGACCCACCTCCGACGAGCCTCGACAACCGGACCGCTGGGAATCTCGGTTCCCACAGCCGCCCATGCGCCCCGGCACCTGGAGCTCCGCCCACCGCCGACGACCTACTACTTCCGGCCGTCCTCGACCCCAAGCACCCATCAAAACCGAGCTCAGGTGAACCCCTTGTGCCCTTGCGCCTACTACCTCCCTCTCTCCGCCGCCATGCTTGCCGGAACCGACCTCCACTGCACAGGTGAGCCCACGCGGCTTCGGCTGCCATTGGAGCACCGCCCTACCGGCCTGGGAGAAAAAGAGGGGCCGTCGGCCTAGGAGGAGGAGAGTGGAGGGAGGCGGAGAGGGATGCTGGAGTGGGGAGGGGGGCATCGTCAGAGAGGGAGCAGGGGCCGCCGCGAGAGGAACGAGCTAGAGAGAGAGAGAGTTGACGTGGAAGAGAAAGAAATCGAAGGGGTATGCTCATAACCGATGGTAAGTAGGTAATTTTTTCGAAAATATCGTTTCCACAGCCGAAGAAAGCGGGGGAAAGCTGCTGTGGGTTTTGTACCAGAGAGAAAGCTGCTTTTGCCCCCAAAGCACCTATGAGTTCCTACCCCTTTGGTTGGCTTTTGGTTTTTGAGAAGCAAAACTGCTTCCAAAAGTCCAATCAAAGGCACCCTTAGTGTTAATGTTAACATACATAGTACTTCCATTTTCCCAACATACAAGAGCGAAATTTGCACGTAACGATGTCATGTCATCAGTAAAATTTTGCTCAAACGACTACCCATACGAGGTTTATAGCTCCTCTACACTGGCGCTGAGACAGCGCCAAGATTGGTGTACCTCATATTGTAGTGCGTACACAGATTTTCACCATCTAGATCAAATAAAATTTTAAAAATAACTCCTCTTATAATAATATTTTCTACTACTTGGGCCCTCTCTTACATTTGGCTGCACCGTTTGGTTGACGACTCCAAGGGACCAAGCTAAAAAAAATGATAAAATTGGGGCGGTGCCAAAATTAGGGCAACCAAAAATACAGTGGATTTGTGGCCAAGGAAATTTTTTTGCTACCCAAACTCAGGGCTTACATTTTTGCACAACCGAGTTATGACAGAATTTTATAAATGCATTATCTTCTTCTTTTTTTTGTCCCAAACAAATAGAGCCTTCGTGGGCAGGGCCAAAATATTTGCTTGGCTTACTAGGTCATAAACAGGGGTGCAAGTAGTGGCACCCCGAACAGTTTTGGGTCAGTTAGCTTGTTCATTAGTTTTTATCTCTCTTCTATTGCTTTAAAATATATATAAATTCAACTAAATGAGTGTTGGGTCGATACATTGTCCTCGAGAGAACAAAAATTGCATCCCGACCATAAACCAAACAAATCTGTATGTCTAATTTTATTACTTTTAAACATAATGATATGAGAGCGAATGGGACTCTAGTTGAGTTGGTTAGATAGAGGTTATGGGTTTGATTCTTTGTGGGAGTGAATTTCAGGCTGGGGTTAAAAAAAATTCTCTTCTCTATCACTGTAATCAAAGCATAGTTCAAGGCCCGACCCTCCTACTTGAGGTAGTTGTAGTGGTCGCCAGCCTAGTAGTAGTCTCATAAGGGTTACGGATCTTGTGTAGGTGTGGGGCTGAGGTTCGAGGGTTTTCTCGGTCTATTGAGAAAGTCTTCTCTCTTGGCAAAAGTTCGGGGACTATCTTACCCCGTATGGTAGTCTCATAAGAGTTACGGGTCCTGTGTAAGGGTGAGGCCGAGGTTCGGAAATTTTCACGACACGTAAGACCCTGCATGTCGAATTTTTTTTTATAATCATGAGACGTTTGGAACGGTTGCCTAGAGTTTGCCCAGTGGGAGAAAAAAAAAATCGATTGATGAGTGGGCAGCACAGGAATCTACTCTTCAGCACTAGACAACAGCAAATCCTTGCCTTGCCAAAGATTGGAACATCATCTTTGCATCAGCTCTCTTCCCCTTCCGTGGCTTTGGCCGGAGAGAAAAAAAAACGGCATTTTTTATTGCTTTTGGGTCCTACTACAAAATTAGCTAGCTCAAGCGAATCTCACCAGTGGAGAATATTTTTGGCACCAAACCATCACCTTGCATGGCTCATGCTTTCAATTTAAGTGTCATTCAGTGCATTCAGTTTCAGGTCAGATACTTGGTCACATGCAGTTCGAATTCCTAGGCATGAGTTCCATTTGCCATGTGATTTTGCTGCTGGGTTGTGTTTATAGTATGCAGTACCAGCTGGTTGAAGTTTACAAAGTCAAGTCAAATTGGCCGGGCATCGCCTACTCTGCGTGAACAACAAAGAAAAGCCCCGTGCGTGGCCTGGCAGAGAGCCAGAGAGCATCTTCGACTTACTTAGCAGGGCAAAGAGATGCAAATCTATCTCCTAATGGCTGTTCATTCAAAATGTATTCTTATTGAAATACTCCCGTTCAAAATAGAGAAGGTACATCTTGTATCGATGAAAGAGGGATGCGCCGCTGTACTTAGCTAAACTGTTGACGACAGATTAAATGTTTGTGGATCTAACGATCAAATTCCCAAACTGCTAAAAGAGATGGAAGGAAAACGAAAAAAAAAGAAATGAGCTCCAAACTCTTGGCTAAAAGAGATGAAAGGAATATATAGCATGGGGAAATGGGCAATGCATGCACTTGCTTGTGACAACTTGGCCAAAAAAAGTAATCTTAAATATTGGAGAACACCAGCGTGCTTGTAACGAGGGTGTTTCTTATATATTGCCATTACACAGGATGAGGCGAGAGCTTCGGCGACGCCGCGCCGCGCGCGCGATTGGTGATCGGGTTGACTAATTATGGATCCAGGTCCGGCTCTCCATATATGCTTTCACGCGCGGATCACCATGGTGCGAGGATGAGCACGGCCTTTATCGCGATCTACGCCAACGAGAACGGGAAGATTATAGATTAACTACTGTTTATGCGGATTTCAACGTTCAGGAGATGGCATCGTCGTCGGATCAAAGACGATTCCCTGCTTAGTGGGAATTAACTGTCATTTTCTTCTCTCGATCGTTGGATACAGGCCACGCACGGGGCTCCTATTGAGCGCGCACGCGTCACCAGCGAACAGTGGGACCCACCTTATCTCTTCCCCCTCTCTTCCTTCTTCCTTCCGCTTTCTTCCTCACCTCGTTCTTCTTTCTTTCTCACCTCGTTATTCTGCCGCACCACCACTGCCACCGCCAGCCTCCACCACCGCCCGCGCCCGGCGGCGACCAGCCACCGCGCCGCTCCGCCCACCTACCACCCCCATCGCGCCTCCCCGCCCTTCGCTAACTACTATCGCCGCTCGCTCCCGCCGCCGGCACCACCCACCGGGGTCCCCCACCACCCGGCCGGCGGCGCCATCGCCGCTGTCCTCGCTGCCCACAACCCGCAACCGCCGCCATGCCTGCTGCCGCCGCTGGACATTCCTTTACACCCGCCAGCCATGGAACCCTCCCCAACTCAGAAACCCAAATCCTAACCCTAAACCGCCAGCCTTCGCCACCGGCCGCTCCGCCCACCTCCCACCCCGGTAGCCTTCCCGTCCTCTTCTCTCTCTGAGTTCTCTCCTCTTTCTCTTCTTGCTGGAGGATGAAGACGATGGGTGATTGGAGCGCTTGGAGGAGAATGCGCCACGTCTCCTCGTTCGTCACTATTGTCCATCGGCGTACGTTCGCCCAATAAGATTTTCGCTCCATGCACCGACGGCGTCATCACGAAGGAAAACCACACATGAGAAAATGCGCCGCTGGTCAACATCACTTGGACGCAACAGTTACTATCGGTGCCATCTACTAAAATAGATGTGGTTCTTGTCGTGAAACTCTCCTAGCTTGATGAGTTTACGTAGTCCGATTTTTTTTCAAGAAGAAAAACTTTTTTCATCATATTTATAGTTGTAAGGAAAATGGCCTAGGCCGTAATGATTTTGGTGATTAACTACAACATAGTTATTAGGAATAATATGTTTGCAAGATGTATCTTTGTAGGTGTCTTATGAATCCCGAGGATGAATTTCAAAGCCATCAAAATGAGAAGAAAAAGAAAGACTTAGAAGAATTCTATAACATCCAAATGATTGTAAAAATCTAGGGTTATAAATGATGGTATTGAAACCGGGACAAAAGACACATGAAGATTTGAAGCGAATCCTGCTAAAGACAATGCACTGATGCAATCACCGATTCATAGGTGATGATTAGGAGAGTCACCGACATCACCGAATCAGTCGGTGATCATAGGACAGCGGTAGGGTCAAGACAAGCACGTGCACTGTGACCACCAACCCATTCAGTGTTAACAATGAGCTTTACCGAATCAGTCCGTGAGGTTTGAAGCGTATTTATCACCTCACCGATTCATACAGTGGGACCAGTAAACAAGGAGGCGGATTAGTCGGTGAAGGAAGATAGATGAAGACTGTGGCTCAGGGGTCACTGATTCATTCGTTGATGCCCAGCACATGCCACCAAATCAGTCGATGATGCATGTGGGGCTCGGGTGTCAGTTGCCCAACGGCTAGCTGAGGTGGCATGCACCAATTCATTAGTTGCTACATCCTGCACACCACTGAATCAGTCGGTGATACGCAGAAGTTGCAATGGCTAGTTTCTTGGCTTGGGATGCCGGTGCTTGTGAGAGGGAGGAGAAGCCCTTGGTATTTTGTCGAAGCTTTACCAAGTGAAGAGCGACGAGGAACATCCGGGATTGTCTAGGTGGAGACCCACTTGTTTGTGGGGAAGGTCCGTCGGCTATCCTACGGAGTTACTTGACCGTGGGGAGCTTAAGCCCTTGCGCGGACATTTCGAAATAGTGGAAAGCTTTGCTTTCCAATACTTTGGTAAAAATTGTCGTGTTGCCATGAAGGGAGTTTGCCTTCTTTACCTCATTTACCTTTCACATTTTTTATTGTACTTTATTTCCGCGTTTACCTTTCCTAGAATTGCTATGTGTAGTTTATAGAATTGGAACCTAGGCTGCAAAACTCTTTTGCAATAGAGATAGCAACACATAGAAAAACCTAGTGCACATATAGATAGAATTTGGAATAGGTTTTTACATGTATTTGGAGTCTTAATTTTTAGAACATCCAATCCACCCTATCTTAGGGTAGTCACGGTCCCTTCAACAGTAAAGGCGTATCAAAAAGTACCATCAAATTATACTGATGAACGTACCAAATTTTAGTGTTGCTTGCTAATTTTGGAACCCCATTAGTTATATTTTGGTACCTTTCAAAGGGCCATAAATCAGCCTTCATATAGTATCAAGTTCATTCGTTTCTTCTTGGATTTGTGTGGTGTGACTTTCATTTTTGATATGAACTCACTAGAATTTATTTCTGTTCTTTGGATGAGAGGCATGGGATAACTCGATTGGTGGATGGAGACGACGTTCACAGCCCAATTACAGCCTTCCAAGGATGCTACACCTTAGCAACTGATACACCACCTTCAATGGTTGCCGTGATCTTGTGGAGCGCGTCACCCGGCCACTAGGGCACTCGTCCTGCAAGCAATCGAAGAACTAGTAAGAATAAGTATAACAATGTAGATGAAGGTTTCAAACTCAATCTCAAATAAGGTGGGGTTCCGAAGACAAGAGGACAGGCGGCTGAGCCAGCACACGCGCTTACAAGCAAGTAGCGAGAGCTAAACTTGATCTAAACAAGACCCAACAATTTGGTGGTTGCTAAGGGGTATATGAAGGTGGGAGGATGACCACCAGGTGTTGGGATCGTGCTCCAACCTTAGGACGTTTCCCTAATGAACTCGACTTGATACACGGCCCATTGGGCCAAAATAAGGCGACGCGGCACCTTTGGATAAAAAATCTCTTGATAGTAATTGGGTCATTGCGGCCGCCTCATAACAGATATAGACTTGAGTCTAGATCCATATGAAAATAGACTTCCTAAGGATTCCATGAAGTACTTGAACACCCCAATCCGAGTCCGTATGTGACTGTGGTGACCATCACAATTTGGTGCTGTCCTGCAGTCCGAATCCAGCCTACGCGAATCCTTTTCCGTTTCGGTCTTCTCCCTGGTTCCTAATCAAAACAAGAGTATACGTGTCTCCATGGTATAAATATGATGGATAGGAACTCAAGAGTGAACTTACTTGATCATTAATTTGACAAGCACAGGTGCGAGTAATAGGACTAGAAACTAGTACTTGTGTCGGCGTGGATGTATCGTTGATGGTGATATCCTCATCAATTTTATTTATTGAGCTCTTTTACGGTGCACAATACTAGACTATACTAATGTTCGAAAAGGACTAGTATAAAAAACATCCGATGGTCAAGATTAATTTTATACTTTTGAAAACTTCATCTATGGTATGAGTAGTATACATATGTAGTATAGGTAGTATAAGGGTATGATGGAAAAAAAATAAAATTGACATCACTGTCATATTTTTTTGACACTAGCATAAAGTCCAAAAGATCATTCCATTTAAAACATCATTTTCTACAATATAATAGTTACTAAATTATCCATAATAATGGATGGTTAGATCTTCTATATACTATATACCACTAAATATACCAGTAAATAGTAGTATTGTGCAACGTAAAAGAGCTCTATTTATTATCAAAGTCATTTGTTCTGAATTAAGCCTTACGAATATATTTGATGACTTATTTTTAAAAAAAAACTTCTAGCCATTTCTAATGCAAGTGCAATGCCGCATTTCCTACGGCAGTGATATTAAATTAGAAAGAAGCGGAGCTGTTGCTTTGTTTTAAGTGGTAATGAGATTGACTAACATAGTCTCCATGGTCCATGTAGCGAAAGTACTCTCTCTCTCTCAAGTGAAATCAAAAGTACGCTCTCACCACCAAAGGCTTTTTGAAGTTCCAAGTTAAAGTTTCAAAAAAAAAGAAGAAGTTAACTATCATTTCAGCATGACTAGCAGCAATAAAACATATAATTTAGCACTAGGAAAAAGTGTTCATCCTACAACTGGTTAGGGGCAAGTCTTGGTTTTTAGAGCACGATAGAAAGACACGGTGTCATTGCTATAAATTACATCTTAATCGAGCCCCTGTTTTGTTGATTTCCGGCTTATATACCCAATACAATTTCTTCTCTCATATCCTACAATTAGGTAGCACTTCAGCTACCTACATTTTTGCATAAGGTGGCATTTAACGAATTTTCCTACTCACTTAGGGTTGGGACACATGAAAATGTTGTAAGGCACCATTTGGATGTCAGTATTGGAGCTCAGAATTGGTAATTGGAATTGGTAGCTCCGAATGCCAATTGTTTGGATGTCCTGGAATTTAGAATTGGAAATCAAACTCAACACCACCCGGTATTTATCCCACCCTCACCCCTTCACCCTCAAGACCCAACCCGCTCGGTATTCACTGGAATCTGTCTTTCCCCCGCCCCTTCATCTCCCTCGCACCACAGCTCCCTCCCTCCGCCCGTCATCTGGCGACGCGCGCTGCCCTCCCGGCGGGCCACCCCTGCCTCCCCTCCCTCCACCGGCAGGCTGCCACCATCTCCCCTCCCTCTACCGCCGTGCTGGAGCGGGAGGAGGCGAAGGCCACGGGGTGAGCACGGAGCCGCGCCACCCCTCCCTTGCCTCCCTCTGCTACGAACCCCGCGCCGCTCCACCTGTGAGCCGCGCGGCTCCTCCCCAGTCTCCTACCACCCTCCCGGCAGGCCACCCCTGCCTCCCATCCCTCCACTAGTGGGCCACCCTCATCTCCCCTTCCTCTGCTACCGCGCTGGAGCGAGAGGAGGCGAAGGCCGTGGGGCAAGCAAGGAGTTGCGCCACCCCTCCCTTGCCTCCCTCCGCGATGAGCCCCGCGCCCCTCCGCCAGCGAGTCGCGCGGCTCCTCGCCAGTCCCCTACCGCCATCCCGACGGGCCGCCCCTACCTCCCCTCCCTCCACCGGCGAGCCGCCCCCATCTCCTCTCCCTCTGCCGACGTGCCGGAGCGGGAGGAGGTGAAGGCTGTCGCCTCTCGCCTGGCCTCCTCCGGTGCTTTGGATTTAGGAGGGGCGCCGCCAGTCTCCTCTTCATGGGCCGGAGAACCCTTTGTGCGGCAACGGCGGCAAGGGGTTGCCGGAGTAGTGGTCGTCAGCCATGGTGGAAGAATCCGAACAAATACCAATTCTGCTTTTGTACAGCCAAACAGAAAATTGAATTGAATTCTTTGCTAAGATTCCAAACGCCAATACAATGATATCCAAACAACAGAATTGGAATTGCACCTCATTTCAATACCATAGCTGATTTGGTATTAAACCCAATTCAATTCCATGCCCTCCAATATTGACATCCAAACGAAGCCTAAATATTTTTTTTTCATGTATCACAGATTTTTTTTCTTATTATTTGTGATCATCGTGTGGGATAATAATATTATAAAACTTGTGTGTGGTCGCAGAGGCCGGGAAGTTTTCCCTTTTTACAAAAAATCCACTAAAGAGATAGATTGATCTTATAAATACTCCACATTTACCTCAACGTTCAGTAAAATAGTTCAAAGTTCAAACATTGAATTTGCCAATATCCATGAATTTGTACAAGAAATAATTATTTTGAGGGAAAAACATGAACTTGGAACATCTATCATATTTGAATTTGAACTAGCAAAATAATGACTTTTTTGGCATGCAAAAGTTTAATTTGAACTTGCAGAATGTTTTTTTACGGTCTGGATCTAATTAATAAACCTATGGCTACATCAAATAAAGTAAATTTTACTTTCAACTTTCACATCCTAATTTTTTTCAAGTATGAATAACTTCTAAGAGGTAAAAGTTTGAAAAGCTTCAAACTCAAGCTTAGGCCCTGTTTGTTTGGGCTTTGGTTTCCTTGAAAGCTGGCTTTTAGCTTTTGCTCCTAGAAGGGTGGCTTCTGAAAGCTGCCTTCTCCAAAAGCAGAGGTCGTTTGACAACCTAGCTTTTTGATAGTGAGGTGGGGTGCCTGTCATGCAGGGTATGTCACTCTGTCATCCTCTACCTTCTCTTCTCTCTCGGTCCAGCACTCCTCGGGCAACCGAGCTCCACCACGCTACTGTGCTAGTGCGTCCCCACAGCCACGCTGACTGGGAGGGAGACGCTAGCCCGGAGGGGGTCACCGGCCTTAAGACGACATCCGCACGAAGCTGCACGACATCCTTGGCTTAAAGAATCCAATCGAGCACGGCCACCTTGAAATTGAGCCTACAAATCATTTTCTCCTGTTGAACAACTTGTTGTCTTAGTTCTGCAGCTTCTTGTAGCCCTCCCAAAGAAACTTCAGATCTTGAGCTTGTAGCTGAGGCTAGCTGCACGGCCACATAATCAAGGAAGGGACTTTACTGCAAATCATGAGGACTAGAATTTTGTACTGCAACCCTAAGGATTGTTTTCAATATTTCAACCTACAAATGAAATGAGCAGAAGTCAAACTTCAATCTTAAACAAAGCAACTGAATAAAGTAAAGAATACAGGAGTAGGATAATGAGTTGTTTAGTTACATACCACGACATGTGATTGAATTTTAGCAATGTAGGAACATGATAGTAGGCCCTACACAATAAGTATTTGGTCAATTATCTTAGATATAAGGAACATAATGTACCATGACCATAGAAATGCAGATGCTATCCTTGCAAATAGATCTAGAGTAGCCAAGGTAAGAGAAGGATCTCAAATCTAACACAATACATCAAGAAATTTATTTTTCGCTAAAGAAATACTCCAGCAGCATGGGGGTCATGGCCACTTCGAGGCGTAACTAGGCTCCACTCTAGATAGAAATAAACTTGAGCAGAGTGCTCTCTGGTGAAGTAGATGTAGATCTAGAAAATTGGAGGGAACTACAGAAAAAAGAAATGAGATTCTCACTTGTGCAGCTCGAAGGTGCAGTGGCTCATGGTTGGATGGGGTAGCCAGTTCTTGCGCGACATCCTCGATCAACTGCTCAGTTGCACAAGCATGGGTGCCACCGCCACAAGGATGCTGAGATGTTCCTCCAAGAGTGCCGTGGACCATGCCGCACCTTGATACTCGACGCCTGTGGAGCTTGCCACCACCGCTGAGGTACCCCGCTACCGCCAAGGTCAGCCACCATCGTAGATCTAGTTGGACTTTACGGTCATCAGAGAGGAGAGTACTGATTTTGGAAATACAAGGCGGAAATTTGGAGGGGCACTGCGGTAGCCATGTTTTTATTATTTTTTAGGGGGGAGGCGAGGGAATACAGAATTTGAAGATCCCACTTTCATGTTCCTGGGTGCGAAATGAAACTTTGGTAAGCTGCACTTGCTACGGGGTCATCGACAAGATTGTGCGCTCTTATCGAACCCATTTGTCAGCAAAGCTAGGTGCATTTCATCTTGCATACAACACAGGCAGGAGATGAATATCTGGAAGAGGCCCACGCTTTAGTGAACATGGGTGTGTTTCCAGTCGCTAACCGACTGTTTTCTCCAACTATAATGCCTATGTGTCTATTTTTATAACTCATGTGGATGTGAGGATTTTCCTTCTTTTTATCCTGACCAAAGCGCACTCGTGTACCCACCGAATATTTTGCATGCCTACCCGTGAATGAAAGCTTGCATATTCTCTCTATTCTTGTGGCAGGATTCCTGATCTGTGTAGGCCTGCATATTCCGAGCATCCCACGTATTTTCATGGCTATTGTAATCCCGTGAGGTGTGAGCTGGGAGAAGGTGCATTGCGTTGTTGATCGGTCATGATGCTTCAATAAATAGGCATGCCTCCAAGGTCTTTTCTCATTGGCTCTTCATCTTACACGCATTGTTAGTGGTTGTTCTAGGCGACCTACTTGGTTCTGCACCCTGTGAGAGGTGAGCTCATAGCTTCCGCATCTTGTTTATAGGTTACCATCATTGCTTGTGGTCATTGCTTATCATTTTTAGTTCTGTTGGTAAGTGTCTATAGGAGGATGGCTGGTCAAACGAACGGAGCAGGCAACTTCAATGCTGTGCCACCTCTGCAGCAGCTAGGCTTCGTTGATCCATATGATTTGTACGACATGGAAGAAGTGGATGACGATGAAACAGAGGAGCTGAAGAAATCTGAGTTCGCTTGGCTACAGGACCACGGTTACACTCGTGTGCTTCGCAATGGTCACTTTGTATGCCCTACCGCTTTCTTGCCCACTGAACGTGGTGTATTCGTGACATCCTGCAACATGTTTCTGGTATTGGTCGCTCGAGTCATGTTACCCTGGACTCGAGGGCTAGGCATCGTGCATTGGAGGACTATCTTCGCGACGAACCTCGTTTTGCTGCATTCCGTGCTGCCGCAAATATGCCAGAATAAGCTTATGCCATCTCCATCTCCATGAATGTGTCTGTTGTCTCCTCATTGCCATGTTCGTGTCCAATGCATTGCATCTGCGTGTTATGACACTTTCGTGTAACAGAGATGACTTTATTTGTATCGTCTGGATCAGTGGTTTTAACCTGTCGGTGCCTAGTGATAGTACACCAGTTTAATATTTAAAATTTGTATGGTTTCGTTGTTGTGTGTGTGTGTGCACCTGTGCCACTGTACGAGTGTGATCTGTGGGGATGTATCATGTATGTGTACTTAAGAATGCGATCTAATAAGAATGGTCATGGTTTGTTCATTACTATTTCAGAACAAAGGAACTTATGTTGTGTATCTTCTTATATAAGCTGACAGTCCTCTATACTCTGCTTCCTATTTAAGGCACAAAAGAAATCCCCTATTGTTCACTGCCTCTGCTCTCTTCCTTGCATCTTTCCAATCTCCACCACCGCCCGACGAGCTGCTCATCCTTATGCCCAAATCCACCAGCATGGCTCAGGGCCAGACAAGCTTCTCAGAGTGCACCAACACACTCTTCTCCTTGACAAAAGACCTCCCCTAGGAGTTTAGCACCCACGTCACCGTCGACGCATTTTGCCCCACCGACGAGCCCAAAGCCTACGGAGAACCCACTATCGATTCCATCATCTGCACCTACCTCCCCGAGATCCATAGCTGCTCCAGCTTGTTCTGAAACGGTGGGGGAGGCTGCCGCTAGGGTTGACGGAATGAAGTGGGAGGTGGAGGAGACCACTTTCCTGGTCGAGGCGGAAAGGGCACGTCAGGCTGCCGCATGGTTGAAGATCTTGGCGGCTTGGTGGGAGGTGGACATGGAAGCTCTTGGGGCGGACGAGCTGCCGGTGTTCTTCAGGGTGTTGGAGGTTCTAAGGACCAACGTCCAACACCACCTCGACGCAATGGAATCATTCCAAAAGGAGAAGATGCAGCCTTAAGCCTTTTTCTGTTAGTGCTCTCTCTGCAAGATAAATCATGAAGAAGTTATGTGAACTTTTATGCTACCTTAATCCTATTGTAATCCATGCAAGAAAGATTTGTACGTTCTTCTTATGCATTATATTAGCATCAATCAGACGTATGATTCGTTCTCGAAAAATTGAATAGATCGGACTAACATTTGCGATCCTTTATTGGGAAAAAGACGCTTGGTTTGAATTTTGGCAAGGTGAGCAAGGATTTCCTTGCTTTTGAGTGATAGCCAAATAGAATCACATTTTTTTGTTCATAATCCTTCCATATTGATTTTCGATCTCTCAAAAAATAGATTCACTATTCCAACTACATTCTCATTAAATGAAACATAAAATTTGATCCATCTTGGTTTCTATGAGCATGTGAGTAGGAGAACGATCCATTGGGAATTAAATAAGGGAATAGTATAAATTGGTCTCAAGTAACCATGCCTACACGAGAACCAAGGAAGACTGGCTGCGTGGACGTGGAGGATGTGACATAACATGGTGCTGGAATGTGGACGGTTGCCACATTAATCCTCGGGTACAAATTAGAATGAATTCTAATTTTTGGGAAAAATATGTACAGATGTGTGATCCGTTAGAGGAAAAGTGAGTAGGATGGACCAAAATGTTTGATCCTTTGTTGGAAAAATGGTTTGAATTTTGGCAAGGTGAGCAAAGATTTCCTTAGTTTTGAGAGAGAGTCAAATATAATTACATTATTTGTTAATGTTTGTCTCATATTGATTTTCAACCTTCAAAAAAACTTGATGCACTATTCTAACTACAATCACATTAAATGAAACATAAAATTCGATCCATTTTGGCCTCTCGAGCTATGTGAGTAGGAGAACAGCATAGCAAAGATAAACAATCGAATTAATCTCCCTAGCGAAAGCTTGGAACTCTTGGAAAAAGCAAAATGAAATCATGCAATTCAATTGGCAAAGTGACGATACATAATCAGTACAATGATCAAAAATAGCAATTCTTGGCGAGGTACGGAAGTATTATCCGTTGTTAGAAAAGTAAATAGGATGGACTAAACTTTTCGTCACATATTGATTTTCAACCACTCAAAAAATCGATGAGGGAAGATAGTCATTTGTTTCTAAATACACAAGACAAGATAGTTGTTGTTGCTAGTACACAGTACAAGAGACTCTGTTCATGAATATTCAACGAGAAACATTGACTTTTTTTGCAGCAATGCAGTGCGGTGGGATAAGAATAAAAAAATCACATGACAAGACATGGTATGGCAAGCTATGATGCAGCATCATGACCAGGGAAAACCAAAGCACCAAGGAAGGTGAACAGATTCTTGTCGATGTCCCATCACAGAGCAAATAGAACAGAAAAATAGGAGATTGATCTTCGGACTAGAAAATAGGGAATTTCCCTACTAGATTCACAGAGCAGGAAAACAGGGGATTGATCTTTCCGTCCAAAAGAAAACAATCCATTAATCTTTCCATCCAAAAGAACACCTATGTACATGCAAAAAAAAAACCACAAATCGGAGTAATCTACGATGACCCCTCCGAGGAGATCCCTGATGACTCTAGCGCGAGATTGATAATGGCGGGAGCCACGGGGCTGGCATTGGTGGGCCCAGCATTGGAGGGACCAGCGCCGACGTCGAAGTCCACCCTCCTCCTCTTCTTTACCATCTCCGAGTCCACCTCCTTCTCCCCCCTTCTCTTCTTGGCAGCGTGCTTCTTGGCCCTCTTCTCCTCCCTTCTCTTCTTGGCAACCCGCACCTTGGCGTTCTCCTCCTTCACAACCTCCACTAATGCTGCTTCCGTCGCCCGTGCCACAGTCGCCTTTGCCCGCTTCCTCTTCTTGGCCTCCCATTCCACATGGAAGGCCGCTGCCTCCTCGTCCTCCTCGTCCGAGTTCTCCTCAACGTAGGGTGGAGGGGCAAACGGAGGAGGCGAGGGCCGAGGAGGAGACAGATCACTTCATGGCGTCAGGTGGGCTGCTAGGGTGAGGTGCGCGCGTTAGGGATGAGATGATAGTGGAACTAGCAATGACACCGATGGTTGGGAAAATGGTGATTAAATAAGGAGTTCCTTGCCTTCCATGGGAAGTTGCATCAGCTTCCCAGGGAAGCTAGGCAACCGGTGCATCTCGAGGATGGCAGCTGGCTCCTTGAAGAATGCGTAGGAACAAGAACCGGTACAGCAACTGCCGGAGGCCGTGGCATCGAATATTTGATCTGAATGCAATTGGTTATGATTCTTGGAGAATTTAGAAGGAAATTCCATTGTCGGAAAAGTAAATATGCCGGACTAAAATATTATGAGTGTGGAGTTAGTCGAAAACATTTGAGTAGCACAGTGGTGGAAAATTTTTGTTCGCTTATTATCTGATTGTTCGAAACTGTGCGACAGGGTAATTTTTGAGTGTTCGAAACCGTGCAACAGCAAAATTTTGATCGCTTATTATGTGTGGGCTCCACCATTACACATGGCAACGGAAATTATTTGCTCTCCCCACCTATCAAGGATTGCCTTACCTAGTCTTGTAAACAACAAAATGAAATCATGCAATGAGATTGGCAAGATTGACAGTACATCATTGGCGCAATGTTCAGAAACATAAGGCAACATAACCAAAGTGACACTTGCTATTCTTGGCGAGGTGTGCAAACATATGATCCGTTGTCGGAAAAGTAAATAGGACGGACTAAAATTTTCTATCCTTTGTCGGAAAGGGTGAGGGAGAGGAAACAGAGCAAACAAAGCACGAAAACAGGGGATTGATCTTCCATCCAAAAGGAAATAGACCAAAATGTTTGATCCTTTGTGGGAAAAATGGTATGAATTTTGGCAAGGTGGGCAAGGATTTCCTTGGTTTTGAGAGAGAGCCTAATAGAATTACATTATTTGTTAATATTCATCCCACATTGATTTTCAACCTCTAAAAAAATAGATGCACTATTACAAATATAATCACAAACATAAAATAGAGTAGAAAAAGGGGATTGATCCTCCATCCAAAGGAAACTGTCCATTGATCTTACAAACAAAAGATAACATCATAGCAAAGATGGCTAGGGTTCCAACAAAATCTAAAGTTACTAATTAACAACATAGCAAAGATAAACATATGGCAACATAACTAAAGTGACACTTGCTATTCTTGGCGAGGTGTATATAGGATTATGGAGCCATCCAATATGGTCCATTGATGATCATGGGCGGCGCCGGTCCATCGAGCAGGAACAAGTCCAGTAGGACCCCCTTGCTCACTAGGACAGTCGATGCGACGGGCTCACTTAACATCAAAGATCGAGTGGCCGGCCATGGGACCCACTTGTGGCCGGCCTAGCCTATAGGGCACTCCACCCACTGCACACCAGCTTCAGGTGGGAACAACGCCTGGTGGGAGATGGGGGTCGTGGTATTCTGGCGGCGGTGGCGGGGCTTCCCCCACCACTCCCTAGCTGACCAGCGATGACCCCCGCACATGCTGTAGAGCGTGCGGGGCCCCATCGGGCCCATCCTCCACTGTGATGCCTTTAACGCACCGCAGTCGTTGCATCTCCCCGCTGTCACGGTGGTTGGCGGGGACGGTGGGAGTGTGAGCATCAAGGATGGCCATTGTGTCACTTCGGCTCGGACGAGAGAGCTGCAAGGAACGGCGCCGTTCATTGGGGGAGATGTTGGCAAAGGCAACGAACAGGCAATAGGAGCCGCGTGACATCAAAGAGGGAATAGTGAGGTTCAGAAGCCAATTAAATAAGGATTTTTTCGCCTTCCATGGGAAGTTGAGTCGGCTTCCCTGGGAAGCTAGGCAACCAGCGCCTCTCGATCTGAATGCAATTGGTTATAATTTTTGGCAAAACTAGACATAAATTGCGTTGTCGGAAAAGTGAATAGACTGAACTAAAATGTTATGAGTGTGGAGTTAGTCGAAAATATTTGAGTAGCGCGGTGGTGGATAGCAACTACCACACAATAAGGATTGCCTTGCCAAGTCTTAGCAAGCAAGGCTAGTGGGCAAGACAACCAAGTAGACCTAGAGTTTCATCCATTGTTTCATTTTGTTGATGTCACACTCTTAGAACAACAAAATAAAATCATGCAATGAGATTGGCAAAAATGACAGTATATTATTGGCACAATGTTCAAAAATATAAGGCAACATAACCAAAGTGACACTTGCAAAATACATCATTAGAAAAATGTTTAGAAACATAAGGCAATCCTATGGTACTTTCGCTCTAAGTACCATTAGCTACCAAAATATAAGAGCACCATCTCACCTCTGAACCATCTACTTAATTGGCCTTGCCACCAAGCATCAATCCCGCGACAACCACAAATAAAGCAAGAAGCACGTGCGCGAGTTTGACACGGTGCCTATAATTCCCAATTGACTTCAGCTCAGTAGTAGCCTTCTGAAGTTGTTGCCGCACCGTCTTGAGCTCATTCCTAATCTCTCTAAGCTCACAATTAGCTTTTCCCCATTCTTGCTCCCACTTCTTTGCATCCTCTTTAGATTGCACCTTCTTCTCCATGAGCTTCACCAGAACACCAAAAGACCTATCATCCTATTCTGGATCAACCCAGATCATGTAACCACATTGTTTTTTTCTTCTTGCAAATTAAATGCCCCTTTACAAATAGCCGTTGACAACAGTAACATGAAACCACAGAACCAAAATCTCTATGAAGCAGGTAGTTATTACCTTTGGGCACCAAGCAAACTGACGGTCAGGGTTGAGAAAGGTCCAATAATACTTCACCAAAGTTCTCAACCTGTGATCGCACTTGTTTTCAGGATGCCAATGGTTAGTGTTGCAGGAAGATGTCTCCGAGCAGTAGCTACAAACGGAAGAAGATGATGGAATACTCGGATGCTTCATAAAGTCATTGTAACTTGAAATTAATGTTTAGTTTTGCACTTCATAAACTATATCCTATCAACTTCTAACACTAATTGGAATACAAACCTAAGGGTAGGACAAAATCGGAATCTACTACCTTCAACCGAAATCCCCAATTCTAGAAATCCCCTTCCCTTTGACGAAAGGGGAAAGTAGCAGCACAAAATAGGGGACTGACCTGACCGTAGCTCCTACTCCTCCCTTCGCTACTAGGATGCGCCATTTCCACCGCCCGTTGCAGATCTGCACACCGACGCCTCTTGCCATAGCCAATAGGAGCATGCCGGCAAGTCCCTTGTAGTGTACGCCATTGCAGATATACCCGTTGCTTTGGACTGCAATTAGGAGGTGGACCACACTTATTAGAACTATAATATAAAGAAGCTGCCTTGTTCAAAAACCATAAAGTGCATTATGTCATAGTGGTAGTGCTGACTCTTCAGAAACAAGAGGTCTTCACAGGTTCGATCCCTGCTGTGGACACTATTACCTTTTCATTTTTCTTCCTTTTTTATCTTGGACTGAGTTGTAGGACCCTACCAGATTCTATTATCTCAGCCGCCAGTTGTATTATTAGACAACGCATTTGTATATATCTACCAATATCTATATTATTAGTGTTCCTCAATTATGTAGCGTATCTAAATTTTGAATGGTAAATATGCTGCAATCAAATTGAAAGTAGATTAAACCAAAGCGGCATAATCAAATTGCATGTCATAGCCATTCATCACTACAAAGTTCATAATCATTGTTATTACTTATCCTAATTTGCCAGATAGTACATCATAGCAACAACGATTGCTTGACTTTCTTCACGACATTGGTGGCATGTTCCAGGTGTCCCTTCACCTTCTATAGCTCAGCGGCAGTCGCTTCAAGCTTCATGTTAGTCTTTGCACATTCTTCCTTTTGTGACTTTGCTTCCCCTTCAGCTTTTGCCTTCCTCTTCATCAGCTTCATCAGAATAACTTTAGTCCTAGCATCCCATTCTTCATCAGCTTCATCAAAATACCTTTAGTCCTAGCATCCCATTTAGGATCAACCCACATAAAACGCCGCACATTTCAGCCCTTCACACTGCAGACACCAATTACATTCATACAATTCTCCATTTACAACACTAACATCAAGAGTACAAGCAAGGTTTATTACAATTGAAATAATTTATCATTTACCTCGCTGCAGGATGCATACCGATGCCCATGGTTGTTAAATGTCCAATTATACCTCACAAGGAGAGCATACCCGTGCTCGCAGTTGTTTACATGATCCACAATGATAAGATCCTCCCATAGCCAGGAGGTGGCGCAATCATCCTCCCATCGCCGCTAGGATGCGCCATTCCCGCCGCGGGCCGTTGCAGATATGTGCAGCAAATGTCTTTGCGAAGCTAGCGAAGCCGAAGCGTGATGATGGCCATTTGATTGGTAAAGAGTCACCTGAAACTTACATTTGGGACCTGGTCACGTTAAAGACTTCCCATTCGATTGGTAACAGGTTCGACCCACGGGAGGAGCACATTTTTCTTTTTATTTTACCACCCTATTTATCAGCTTAAACTTACATATGGGACCCTGGTTGGTTTATGACATTTTCGCGGAGCTTATATCTTCACAAAACCATCATGTAACATCTAGTGACAATTTCTTTTTGGCTGTCACTAAATTTACTCAGATGTGAAACTTTGTGACGTTTTCAGCCAGAAACGTCATAGATCTATGACGGAAACAAATGTGTCATAAAAGTTTTGTCATAGATCACTACATTTCTTGTAGTGTAGTATCTATATTTGAGTGAGATCAGTTCTCTTACTCACGGGTTCATCGCTCAGTATTTATACAGACTGTTGTAGTCTGCTACGGGGATCCTAACATAGTTAAGTTGTTGTAGTAATCAATAGCGTAGATGTGATGTCTAGACTAAGGGTTATCCTTCGTTGGTCGTATATCCCACGGGCCGCAGAGGTAGGCCGTAGATGGTGATAACCCTATTGTCCTTTGTAATCCTCCATGTTCGGATATATGGTGAAGCTGTTGGCTGGAGGTGCCTGACTCATTCAGGATAAGTCGGTACCTGAAGCGAGTATTCTGACCTGAGAGATCGACCTTTAGCTCACCTATAGTACTATCTTAGGAATCCTCTCTACCCTTGTCACCTATCTTTGTGTGTTGTTGGACAGACTAGAATAGAAGTTAGTACACACGTTCCCTTGGATTCGATACTCTTGGAATACTGTGAGGTGAAAGCTACAACGGTATCCTTGCGCTTGTAGATTTATTCACATTCGTTAATTATAACAACATATTTCTAGCACTAACATACATCATGCTGAGTATAGCTATACTAAGTTGAGTTTCCAAGATTTCCACAAGTCAGTCTTGAGTTGGAGGGGCTCCACATTTATCACTATTCTAGATTCCATATCTTTTCAAACCTGCTAGTACTTCTTTGTTCAACGTTTGTAACTAGTGTCATCTCTACCACCAAACTACAACAGTACAAGGGGGTGTTTGTTTCCACGAACTCAAGTTTAATCCCTGTCACATCGAATGTTTAGATACTAATTAGGAGGACTAAACATGAGCTAATTATAAAACCAATTGCACAGATGGAGGCTAATTCGCGAGACGAATCTATTAAGCCTAATTGATTCTATCTGTGCAATTAGTTTGTAATTAGTTTATGTTTAATACTCCTCATTAGTATCTAAATATTCGATGGGGCAGTGACTAAACTTAGTTCGTGGAACCAAATACCCCTTAATACCTAAATACATGTTTCAATCAGATGCGAGGAACACGCAATAAAGCAGCAATTATGCTCTGGTAGCCTAGGGTCCCCATACATTGCACATGTGGTAGATCACTCACACTAACCTATTACTCTAGAAACCTGAAACCTCCTCTGGGACCAGCTAGTAGATGATAAACTATACATAAAACTAGTGGTGCAGTTACAATCCTACAGGTTGTTATCTCACCACACACGCAACTGCAGGCGGATGCAGCTATCAGAGCTTAGTGTCCTTTGACTAATTTTCTATTGAAAACTGACGGAAGGTATGCAAAAAGTGTATACAAAGAAACATTACATGCTGAAATAGCTATGGGTATCTGTATGAATATTGAATTATTCGCACGTTGGAAATCGGATAATGGTTTGTCCTTTTCTCTTTTCATTTTCTTGTTTTAGAACCAAAATAGCCATATTGATCCCTAACTTTGCTCTCAAAGGTTCGTTTAGTCCCTGAAATATCAAAAGGGTCAATCGGGTCCCTGAAGTATAGTTTCTGGTCCAATCAAGTTCTTTGCCTGATGTGGCAATCCACGTTGGCGTGCCACGTCAATTGATCGGTGTGCTGACATGCGAAATGTCAAGATTATCCTTCCTCTTTTCCCTCTCCCTCTCGCTTCCAAGCAGGTCCCACATGTCATGATCATCCTCTACCTCCGGTCATCCCATGGTGCATTCGTCTCGAAGTCGGTCGTTCATCTTGTGAGCCAGGAAGTAGGCCGCTAGCTCGCAGTTGGGCTCACACAATTGCACTTGCAACGTGTTGGTGCTTGCAAATCACAGACGCGCGCCGCCGCTGCCTCGGTTGCCACTGCCGGTCATGTCTGTCCCACCCATCCCCCCTGCAGCAGATGGAACAACAAGAGAGGCCCTATATGCATATACGGAATGGAACCACAAATGCAATGCAAGACAGTAAGGTGAGAGGAGGGTTACGGCTTCATGTTATTCTAGGTTGCTCACAGTAAGAGTTCGCAGAACAACTTATACAAACCATTATTTCAGGGAACAGCCACTAGCCCACTACAAATTCTGATTCAGTATATAATCATCAAAGAGTATAATGGCCATGCCAACACAACAAAACCAAGAAAAATAAATAAGGAAACCAATCGGCAATTTTGATGTGTTTCAGCAAACCACTTAGCAACATGTAATCATGTATTGAGTCCTGCTTCACCGCACTAAAGTTGAATCATGTAGGTGTCACTACATGTCTACTTTGCCACCACCTGTCCTGCCCCTATGGGATACAATGACCAGAGGTAGGGGATGACCATGACAAGTGGGACCCACCTGGAAGCTAGAGGGAGAGGGGAAAAGAGAAAGGGCAATCTGGACATTTCACTATATGGGCATACCGATCAGCTGATGTGGCGCGCTAATGTGGCATGTCACCTAAGACTAAGGATTAGATAGGACCAGAAAAAACAGTTCAGGAACCAAATTGGCCCTTTTGGAAGTTGCACTAAAATGACCTTTTCAGCAAAATTGGAGGGACTAATATGGCTATTTTTCCTTTTAGGAAGCATATAATATCTAGAGTTCAGCATTCTAGAGACCAAAGAACAATGTGAAGTGGATATAAGGTGATTTAAGCGAATTGAATGTGGATTTCTCACTACTACAAAAATGATTTGTAGGGGCGCCCCTTTTTTCTAAGGGCGGGCGAAATTACCACCTGCACCTACAAAAAGGAGGCAGTACCGTAGCATGTGGTTCGCCCCTGAAGAACCATTTGCAGGGACGGGTGACCCCACCCCTGGAGAACTATTTGTAGGGGCGGGTGACGTCATCACCCGTCCCTGCAAATGGTTCTTCAGGGGCGGGCCACGGAATGACTCGTCCCCAAAAATGGGCAACAAAACAGCCAACTGGGCTTCTTCGTCCTCCCGACAACACAGTCACTGCTCGGGGGAGGTGCTGCCTGAAAATCAAAACAAGCAAAAAAGGTAGAGGAAGGTTTTCAACGTTGTTTCCTTGGAGTTGGGGATTATAGGAGGTAAGTTGATGTTAATTCCTTATCTTTTTGAAGCTTATTGCATAGGTTTTAGGCTCAAATGGAGTTCCATATACCTCTAGATAGATCTAGATGTCCAAGGTGTGGATTAGCCATTTGGAGCTCCATTTACCTCAAACTTTTGGATGAAGTTAGGTTATTTAGGTAGGAGAACAAGATTATCTAATCATTTGTACTCAACTTTGATGTTTTAGCCTCATTCATGAATGATGAATTTCCTAGATATCCATGGAGGAGAGAGAAGAAGATTTGGTTTTTTCTATATTGACCCATGCATGATATAATTTTCATTTTTTCCTAAGATTTTGTGGGACAAAACAAGTTGACATGGATGATGAATAATTGTTTTTCATTTTTTCCAAGATTTCTATATTTTTATTTGTTTATTAGGAAATACTACATGTGTGTAATTATATATATATATATATATATATATGGTGTAATTTTTTTTGTTGTTCAGATAGATGGATAGGACATGGATGTACCAAGCACGAAGAATGGACGCCTATTTCCATAGAGAACTTAACAAACTCATTAAAGGTGCGGAGAATAATGCAATGGTTCTAAAGATAAAGATGGTGGCTTGTTCGTGCAAAACCTCCAAGAACATGAGAGTATTCGGGGAGACAACTACAGTAAGATCGCATGTAATAGTTCGAGGTTTCATTGAACACTACATGATCTGGACATATCATGGTGAGAAAGCACCCCCTCAGAATCCACTCGATGAAATCATGGAAGATGTCGAGTTTGATAAAATATTTGATGCTTACGATTGTTTTGATGAGGGTGGCGGCGATGATGATGGTGATGGCTCCGATGGAGATGATGGTGTTGACGAGGGTGGCGATGGTGGTGGTGGTGACAATGGTGGTTATGATAGTAGTGGCGATAACGAACTTGATGATAGTGATTTCCTAAGCTAGTTGTTGCATCACACCAAAGCAGAACTATTGGTTGGTAGTGCAAAGGCGTTAGGAAACTTCAAGACGGTGAAAAAATCGGTGGAGGAGAATGTGTACGAGGGTTCAAAGGGATGTCCAAAACACTGGACCATGCTTCGTTTCATACTTGAGCTATTGATTCTAATAGCTAAGCATGGCTGGTCCGACGGTAGTTTCAATGATCTGCTGTGTATCTTAGCTTGGTTGCTTCTAAAGCCAAGTAGAGTGCCTGCCAACACATATCGAGCAAACAAGCTTGTCAGTCCGTTCCTGATGGGTGTGGAAAGAATTCATGCATGTCCAAACCATTGTATTTTGTACCGCGGGGATACTTTCAAAGGCTTGGAAAAATGTCCTGTATGTTCTGCAAGTCGGTACAAAAACAATTCCAGGTTATTGTGATGACGACAGGCAAGGTCCAACCGATGTGAATAAAAGAAAGAGGAAGGGTGCAAGGAATAGTGTTGCCACTATTGAGCCAGAAGATACTATTTAGGCATTTTTGGGAAGAAGAGTAGAATTCCTGCCTTGGTCATGTGGTATCTCCCTGTTGTCGATCGCCTTAGGCATTCCTTCTTAAACCCAAAGGACGCTGAACTAATGCGATTGTGGGATTCATATAAGCGGAGGAAGGGTGATGGAAAACTTCGACATCCATCTAATGATTGCTAGTGGAAGATGTTCGATGAGCGGTATCCACAATTTGGAAACGATCCAAAAAATGTTCGATTTGCACTAAGTATATATGGAATGAATCCGTTCGGTGAAAAAACCAACACTCACAGCACATGGCCAGTGATATTGACGATGTACAACATGCCAACATGGTTGTTGCAAAAGAGAAAGTACCTTTTGCTATCCATCCTTATACAAGGACCAAAGCATCCTAGCATCGATATAGATGTTTTTATTGAGCCTTTGATGCAAGATATGGAAACTTTATGGAAGATTGGTATCGACATCATCGAGAGTTTTACACGACAGTAATTTAATCTAAGAGCCATTATCTTCGTCACCATCAATGATTACCAAGCGTTGTTTGTCTTGTCAGGACAGGTGAAAGGTAAGACAGGATGCATGGTGTGCATTGATGACACCGTATGGTCTTTCCTAGAAGGTTCTAGAGAGGTACTTTACCTTGGAGACTGGCACTTCTTGGTGGAAGGACATAGGTATCGAAGTAAAAAGTTCTATAATTTTTTTGCTAGAATTTTCTTTAGAAAAATGAGATGGGCACTATGTTTTCAACATGGTCTGGACCATCCAGGTTCTTTATGGAAAGATGACAAAAGATGGGAAGAAGAGAAATAGAGATAAGCCACCAATCGATGGCGTGCCATTCAAGAAGTTGTCGATATTCTACAAGTACTTGCTATATTGACCGGATCTTGAGGTCCGCCATGCCATTCATGGTATGCACCCAAAGAAGAATGTGTTTGGGAACACAATTGGTCTCTTCCTGGAGACATCGCCAAGACAAAGGATACCCTGAAGTCACAACAAGACTGGGTAGTCATGAAGATAAGACAAGACCTTCACCCTCTCGATTAGGGGAATGGAAGATATGAATTACCCCTGGCTAGCTACAACTTGACACTAGATGAGAAGAAGGTAGTGTGCCAGTCATTACGGGGGATTAGAGTACCAAGTCAATTCTCATCCAACATCAGGAAACCAGTCTCGATGAAAGATCTCTCGCATGCGGCTACAACTGTCATGATTATCATGTGATGCTGATGTTGTTCCTTCCAATTGTAATTAGAGTGATCAAGCCTGTATATGTGAAGATGGTTATCACTCGGTTGTGTTAGTTCTTCAATAAAATTTTTCAAAAGGTTATCGATGAAGATGAAACACTTCCAAGAATTTATTGGGGAGACCATGGTGTAGTTGGAGGTGTGCTTCCCTCCGGGATTTTTCAATATTACGGAACATCTCATGATTCACATGGTCGATCAGATACGGGCACTGGGTCCACTTTACCTACACGAAATGTGGACGTATGAGCATTTTATGTTAGTTCTCAACTGGTACATTCTGAATCGTGGTTATCCCGAGAGATCTATGATAGAGGGATACAATACAGAGAAAATCATCAAGTCTTGCCTAGGTTACCTAAAGGGTAAAGTACAAATTGGTTTGCTTGTTCCACGATTTATGAGGAAGTTGGAATGGATCGGAATAGTAGGGAGGAAAACCTTCATCGACAACAACTTCAAAGATGTGCAACAAGCCCATTATAGCATCATGCAACACCTCACAATAATGTCATCTTTAGTCTGTCAACACTCGAGTGTGATTTGTGCTCAAAGTAAGGGCCGCTCAGAAGATTGGATCATGAGGGAGCACAAGCGTCGTTTGACCGCATGGTTGAAGGACCTAAATCTACCAAATGGGGAAACCATGGAAGATCAAACGATCAAAAGATTGGTAGTTGGCCCGTCTAGCTAGGTCACGTCATGGCAAGGTTATGACATTAATGGATATTTATTTTATACTGCCACGAATAAGAAGACTGTGTCTCAGAATAATGGTATTCATTTTAAGGCCTCAGACGAGAGAACCGGCCAAAGTACCAAATATTATGGCGTCATAGAGTGATATATGAGAAGTCCAATATGGTTCCAATATATAGATCCCGGTCTTTTAGTGCCATTAGGTCAAACACCCAAAAGGTGTTGAAGTGGATAGCTATGGGCTCACAATTGTTAACCTCAACAATGTTGGTTACAAAGATGACCTGTGGCGGATCCACTTCGGATTTGCTTGGTTAAACATGATTTAGCCGCATGACACGCGACGCTCATGCCTAAACCGAGTAAACACGAAGTGCCGTCGGATTTCATCCAATTTAACCACTTGAACAGGACCGAATAGCAAACCCACACGAAGGTGAGCGGTTCCAGAGAATACAACAAGTCCACTGAGTTAACAAATTAACCATTTAGTTTGGCCATAAAAACAACATCAGAGTTTTACAAGGTTCAGCAGAAAAACAACATCAAAAAGGTAAAACAACTAGTGGAAGCTAACTCGTCGGGGTCGGACATCCCTGGTGAGGCCAACCGGGACATCAGTGATCCCGCTCCTCGCCGTCCGAGGAGGGATCCCACTCAACCGTCCAACCCGGAGGGAGTTGGGGCGGCCAAGTGCCAGCAGAAGGAGGCTCAGAGGCAGCAACTTCACCTGAAAGAGAAGAGCCACAACAAGGCTGAGCTACTAAGCTCAACAAGACTTAACCGACAGGGAGCGCGCTAAACTACCTCTTCTAGACATGCAAGGCTTTTTGGCTGAGGGGTTTGTTTGCCAAAAACGCTAGGTGTATCCCTACTTTCAAGTTTTAGCTCCGGTTCTAAGTTCATTATCCGGTCTAAGTTTGCAACCTATTCTAAGCAACCAAGAACCAAAACAAAGGTATATACATCCTCAACAAGACCATGTCATCAACAGATTCCTTATTTACTCAGGGTGACATAGCGATCAAGCAGTCTCAAACTGTGAGAGGCAGACGAATCGATTCGAGTTTCTTAACCATGCATGGCGAACCTAATCTCACGACATCCGTGCGCCACAAAGGCCGCTTCCTGTGTCGGTCATCCCCATCAATTCCCAAGCGCGTGTCAGGTCCAAACTTCCCTTGGCATGCAATGCTCCACAGTCCCGACCTCTGCCGTACTGTGACCGCACTTGCACCCACATGATGCACCATGGGAACCTCGTTCCAGGGACAGCAGGGGTATAAGCCACGCCCTAGTTCAATCAGGTACTAGGCTTCCCCATCCCATACTAGGTATGAGATTAGTACTTTCAAACAGTTGATCATGAACACCACCACTGTCGGGCCTTAGCAAGTTTCATAGACAGACGGGGCGATCAACCGACCACCAAAGAGTTACCCAAAACCCTGCCCCGTCCATCGTCCTTATAGTTGTGACAGAAGGGTAAACATCCAACTCCTACAACTCGCGAGTGACAGGGAATCACTCAGCTTTTACCGTTTCCTATTTAAGCTAGCATCTACTCGGTCCAACAGCTAGTGTTCAGATCAAGGGAGCTAGGTTATGCATCTATGGTTCCAAACAACTCCTATACGTAAATGCACAAGCATGTTAAAGAAGGCATGCGCAAGTCTGGTAAAACATAGGGGGATTCGTGCATCCGGGGCTTGCCTTCGAGCAAGGAGGAGGGGAACTGCTCGTCTTCTTGGGCAGCTTCGGCTTCTAGAGGCAGGAGCTCAGCTACACCTCCGTCTTCTGGCGCCGGGTGCAGCTCGTAGTAGCCGTCGGCGAGACGCAGCTCTACACGAATGCAATGCATTGGTTAGCATAGACGGTTATTTCAACAGCAACACTTGCAAGTTTGAGCCCAGAAACTTGCGGCAAGTTACAGGAGGGTGGGGAGGTTCGATGGAGTTGATGGAGATCAAGATGTAAGGGTCGGAGGGGGGGAGGAACTTATGATCTAACCCTTAATCTAGAGGAATAGATGTGCTAGGGGTCCTCAGACTTAACGCTGAGAAGTCCCCAAGTTTTACACATACACCCTCGGTCCAAAGAAAAAGATACCGTCGAGCCCTCGGGCGAGGCGGAGAAGGGTCGGCGGAACAGACAGGGTCGGACGAGACAGAACCGGGGTCGGGGGATAGGAGGGGTCGGATGAGGCGAACAAGGGTCGGCAGCTTACCTTCGTCTTACAGAGAAGGCTTGGGTGGAAGGACTAAGGGGCTTGGGACAGCGGCGAGGATGTCCGGTGGTATTCCGGCGGCGGCAGTGCTTCTTGTGGATCACAAGCAAGCTCTTGGGCAGCACTGAAAACAGTGGCTGGCGGATTGGGGAAAGTGGTGTTGCGCCGAGAGGAGAGTTCCTCAGACTTAGGTGGTGGCGCTGTGAGCTCGAACAGGGAGCAAGAGAGAGAGCAACGATGGCAAAGGGGAACTCCGGCGGAACTCCGGCATCCCATTTTTATAGCTGCGCGGAAGACGAAAGGGGGAGCAGCGTGAATGCCGGGGAAGAAGCGATGGAGTGCTCTGCCGGGGCGGCGATTGAGCGACGAGGGCGGTGGAGCAGGACTTCGGGGATGACACTGGCGGTCATTGGGCACTGACGTCAGGGCAGCGCAGGCGCGGGTTTGCCGGTGGTTGAGATTTGGTGGAGGTGGGCGTCGTCGTGCGGTGGATCTGATGGAAGTAACCGGGAAAACGGCGCTAGAAATGAGGGCGCACAGGTGAGAAGACAAGCGGCTGCGGTCGCGTGGGCGAGCGCGGAGCAACAAATTGTCGGAGCGGCTTCTGACAGGGCGGGGAAAGAAGCTGTCGCTGCCGCGGTCTGGGTTGGCGGAGGGGGAATCGTCGCGTAGCGAGGACCGGGGTGGCACGACTATGGCGAGGTGACAGAAAGGACGGGCGGCATCAGGCTCTGCAGCCGGGATCTGGCGATGTGATGATGGGCGCGGGCAGCGAGGTGCTACAGAAAGGGTAGCAGAGGAGCTTTCATCGCAATTGGGGAAGGGGGCGCGAGAATCCATCCAGTCGTGGGCCGGCGACGAGGCAGAGCGGCGGGCGTCGGAGGAGTTGAGCCACGCGGCTGGGGAACTCTGAAGCGGGCATGCAACTCGAGTGCGCCTGTCGTGGGAGATCTGGGGGAAAAGATCTCGTGGGCCTACCGGTCAGTCTCGGTGGTCCACGGCTCGAACTGAAGGGCGACGTTGTGGGATGGCTTAGGAAGATCCGACGGTGGGTTGGGGGTCGGCGGGGTCGGAACTGGGGAGACCACGGCGAGGGGTCGGATCGAAGGGTCGGAAGATTTGGAGGTTGAACACTTAGGCTTGGAAACTGAGACAGGGGATCAGGGACTCGGATTAAGATAAACGCGAAGGATTTTTATCCGAGGCCATTACATGACCCTTGGGTACTTGCTTCATAGGTCGCACAGGTTATGTATGTTGTTGATCCTGCAAAAAAGACAAAGCACGTTGTAGTCCCTGGAAAATAAGAAATCTTAGGAGTTGATGGTGTCAAAAATGTTGAAGAATATAATCAGTACAATGAAATGAACCTCTTCACAGACCTACCATAGAAGATGATGATTTTAGAAGCAAGTATAAAGAAAGATGAAAGGCACTAGGCACGCAAGGATGGAGAATCAAGAATTGTTACCACATAATATATAGCTAGTTTGAGTCTATTTAACTCATGTAATATGTAGTTTGAATCAATTATCTCAAGTACTTTGAATCAATTATGTCATGTAACTAAATCAATTACCTAACACTTTTGAAGTTGGCACATATGTTTCTCATTTGAGAAGCACAATAACTTTTGAAGTTGAATGTATGATTATATGTGTAAGTATATGTGAATGTGTTTAGTGGATGTTTTTTTAATACAAACTTTTACAATTTATCTTGTATGAATATAAACTTTATATAAAAATTATAGAGCTCAACGAGACATTAAACTTTGTAGTTGACAACTTTTACATTTAAGATTATTTTATAGCTCAAAAATATATTTTAGAAGAAAAATAAAAATGGAGAAACGATTTTCAGGATGGGTAACGCCATCACCCACCCTGGAAATGATTTCTAGAGGCAAGTGATGGCGTCACCCGCCCCTACTAATGGCACCCTATATATGGTAACGCCCGCGGGAAGTTAGCCAAATTTTTGAGAAGCTCGCGAGACGCTGACAGGCTACCAAAATTTTTTTCCTTCCTCCCTTGCACGGGCTCCGCTCCTGTGGGCTCCGCCGCTGCAGCGCCTCCCCTCGCCACCTCCACCGCTGGGCCCCAGCGTCACCTTTCCCGTCGTAGCGCCTCCGCGCACTGCCTCTCCACCGCGGGGCCGTGCAGCACGGGGCACGCCTCCTCCCCTCCTCTCCACCGCCACGGAGCTGGGCAGCCTCCTCCCCGAGCACTGCTGCCTCCCCCTGGGCCACCTTCTCCTCCTCGCCCGGCCGCCTCCTCTTCCCCGCTCGGCCCGGACAGCCTCCTCCCCAAGCGCCAACTCCTCCCTGCCGCCTACCCACCGTCGGGTAAATTTCTTCCATTATTTTGAACAATCATTGAAGTTGATTTTTATGGAAAAATCTATCTTGTCTAAATTATCATTGAAGTTGATGTTTGTGGAATAATCTATCTTACTACAATTTTATTTGGATAGTTTTGGCTAACTATGGCAAGTGGAAGTGGTAGTGGAGGTGGCGGCCGTGGAGGTTGTAGGGGACAGTACATATTTAAGGATCCTCCCGCTAGTTGTCCAGGACTTCACTTCCCTAATTGTGCCATTGACTTGCCAACAGGTGATCGATGGAGCGGATCAGTTCCCAACATAGTAATATTATTTCCTTCTTTTAATTGATTTTTTACTACACATGAATAAATTCTAAATTTACATACAATGTAGCTTAGCAACCCTATTAGATGGCTCAAAGATGTTGTCGAAGCTACAGGTGGTACTTCTCCTGTAGTGCAAACTGAGGTTGTTACATCTTTCCTAACTTTAGTTATGTTACATGTTTTAATTTTCATCATGTTATTATCATCTTTTAGGATATATTTGGAACTACCATTGCGGCATTGAGCTTTTGTGCGATTCTGGATGAAGTCTTGGATGTGTTTGCTTTGACTTACATGTGTGGAAACTCGATATTCACCAGAGATTGGAAGTTCCATGCTCATCTCACTTTCTACAGGCTACATCAGTTAACGTCTCCATTGTTCGAGATTTATAGTAGTATATGTGACCGTCCATGTGAAGTGAAGGAGAGTGCACTCATCCGTGCTCTAACTTATTTTAATGAAGTTAATGGCTGGACAATTGGAGACCTTAACTATGTTCCATATCTAAGGAGACGAGTCGGATTAGTATGAAATATGTAACATGCTTGGTTGTACCCCTACCCTTTTCTTATATATTTGAACTTGTTCTCTCTAGAACCTTTAAGTATTGATGTACGAACTTACACTATTATCACTATTATCAGAACTGGTTATATCGTATTGTGGTATAGATGTACCCCTACTCTTTCCTTATTGATGTAGGAACTGGTTATATAACTTTATTGCATATACAGATCTGAATGGGTTGATTGAGAACCACATTTTAAAAATTTGGCGCGAAAATGATACAAAATTTTGGGAGGAACGACATTTCCAAATGTATCACCCGCCCCTGAAAATGGTTTTACAGGGGCGGGCCTTTTACCCACTCCTGCAAACAGCTATTTGTAGCTGCAAAAGCTAGGAGCGAGTGGCGCGCCCACCCGTGCAAATGCCATTTCAACCGCCCCTGCAACTGTTTTAGTGTCTTATGCTGGAACTGTTCTTTCCGAATTGTGTTTGTGTTCACGGCTAACTATTTTTTAATGTTAGTGAATGTTCCCATCGATTGCAATCTTAGGGGGTGTTTGGATACACCCCCTAAACTTTAGTACCTGTCACATCGGATGTTTGGATACTAATTAGGAATATTAAATATAGTCTAATTACAAAACTAATTGCACAGATGGAGTCTAATTCGCGAGACGAATCTATTAAGCCTAATTAGTCCATGATTTGACAATATGATGCTACAGTAACCATTTGCTAATGATGGATTAATTAGGTTTAATAGATTCATCTCGCGAATTAGTATAGGGGTTCTGCAGTTAGTTTTATAATTAGCTCATATTTAATCCTTCTAATTAGTATCGAACATCCGATGTGATCCTCCTAAAATTTAGTAGGTTGTATCCAAACAGCCCCTTATACTTGCCTAGTTCCCTACTTGAAGACGTTCGTAATTTTTGGATATGCACGTGCAGTTCACTAGACGAGCATGTGTGGGCATACGAGAGAGTTCTGTGTCTAAGGAAAAACATGGCCGTTTGCACGGAAAATCACAACTTGATCATAAAGTAGGTGCAACGAAACGAGCATTGACCATACTTTTCTTAATCCACGGCGAAAGTTAGGGCTTCTATGAATTGGAACGTTGGGTGAATAAACAAACAGTTTATATGTCTCCAGTGTGGGACACGAGCTGAGCATACTACCCTTGAATAAAAGTATATTTGAAAAGGTTTCATCATATTTAAATTCCCACAAAGAATCCATGCATTAATTTAGGCTTTAGATATTTTAAGAGTACTGACAACTCAAGTGTTGCGTACTTGCGTGAGGTTATCAATTCGAAACATCACGAGTGTACAATTTTCTGCTGGTCCTACTTTTCCCTAGACATCGTCTGACCATTAAATTTGTAGTGCATCTTATTTTTGGCATAGAAAAATGGAACACTTTAATTGCACATACTGGTGGTACTTCTCTGTGGATCCCCAATAGATCATATTATCTGTTTGTTCTTCTCTTTTGCTAGGAGAAATTTCGCATGTGTTGTAGGGCCTTGTTGCTATTTATCATTATTTTGTCAAAAGGACATTAAAAAGTAGGTGGTCTCTCAATTTGGTTTTCATAGGACCTTACTTTCGGTAAGCATGATGATAACATGGCCCTGGTTTACTTCACCTCCAACTCCTAACTTTAGCACTATGTAAAAAGAAGATTCCCCATCACATCAAACTTGCGGTACATGCATGGAGTACTAAATGTAGATGAAATTAAAAACTAATTGCACAGTTTTGTTGTACTTTGCGAGATAAATCTTTTGAGCCTAATTAATCAATGTTTGGACAATAATTCACAAATACAAACGAAATGCTACAGTGTGCTACAGTGCCGGCACAGTAATTTTGACACTCCCAATTTTGCCAACTAAACAAGGCCATGATCGGTTGTTACTGAAAATTGATAACTTTGTGCATCTTGGCATCATAAAAGAATCCCCACAGTCATGATTGGTTGAAGGACCAATTTTTTTGCCGTGTCTGATTGTCATCGGAGCTAGCCTACCATGCTTCCCTTTCAGCAGTCAGCACACGGTCCCTGTTGATGCTCCTCTTTCTCAAACAAAGAATAATAATTCCATTTTGTCATATCATGCATTCGTAGTCTTATCTGTACACAACCTGCTTATGATAAAAAAAATCTAACTTTTGTTAATTTCAATCAATGCTACAATTAAAAGCCTGTTCAAATTCATTCTGAAATAATTCAGATTTTGTTAATTTCAAACAATACCACAAGCCTGTTTAAGTCCACTGTGCCGATTGGCATCCTGTGCCCATCGGCATGAGCCCCTTTCATGCCCAAACTCGATGATGAACTTCATGCCGAAATTGCTTAGGGGCGAAGCACCTGAACATTTGGTAAGATGATCTCATGGAAAGGTCAAAAATGGAGTGTCAAAATCCCGCAGGATCAACATAACTTATTTGAGCCATAACTTCCTCATATGGATATAGATTGGGATGAATTTAGTGTCTAAACTGATCAGCTCAAAATAATCTACATCTTATAGTGGATACAAGGATATTTGGAGCTATGCGGATTAGCATGTCCCCATGCCGATTAGTATGGGCCCACTTCATCTCGGTTTCGACTGTCTTCACTGCACATTGAAGCCCACATGAAACTGAGTTTCCCAACACCCATTCAATCAATACCACAATTAAGAGCCTATTTAAATCCATTATATCCATTATGAAATAATTCATATTTTATTAATTTGAATCAATACTACAATTAAGAGCCTTCTTATATCCACTGTGCCAATTGGCTAGGACCCTGTGGCCATCGGCATGAGCCCACTTCATACCCAAACTCAATGAACTTTGTGCCCAAATTGCTTAGAGGCGAAGCACCTAAAGATTCGGTAAGATGACCTTGTGGAAAGTTCAAACATGGAATGTCAAAATCCTGCAGTAGTAACAAAACTTATTTGAGCCATAACTTTCTCATATGGATTTTGGTTGTGACCAATTTGGTGTCTAAACTGATCAACTCAAAATCTACATCTCATACTAGATACCAAGGATATTTGGAGCCATGCGGATCAGCATGTCCCCATGCTGATCGGCATGGGCCCACTTCAGCTCGGTTTTGACTATCTTCACCACACATCGAAGCCCACATGAACCATAGAGTTTCACCTATGTCCATTCAATCAATGCCACAATTAAGAGCATGTTTAAATCCATTCTAAAATAATTTAGATTTTATTAATTCTAATCAATACCACAGTTAAGAGCTTGCTTAAATCCATTGTGCCAATCGGCCTGGACCCTATGTGCATCGGCATGAGCCCACTTCATGACCAAACTTGACGAACTTTGTGCCCAAATTGCTTAGGGGCAAAGCACATCAAGATTTGGCAAGATGACCTCGTGAAAATGTCAAAAATGAAATGTCAAAATCCCATTGGAGCAACATAACTTATTTGAGCCATAACTTCCTCATATGGATTTTGATTGGGACCAATTTAATGTATAAATAGATCAGCTCAAAAATATCAACAACTCAAAGTGGCCACCAAAGATATTTGGAGCCATGCAGATCAGCCTGTCTCCATGCCGATTGGCATGGGCCCATATCGGCTCGGTTTCGACTGTCTTCACCGCACATCGAATTCCACATGAAACATAGAATTTCCCCGACGTCCATTCGCCGAAAAATAACTCAAAGGCAATATATATAAGGGCATGTTTCATAAAGCTCCACCTGCTCTTGATTCACAGTAGGAGCTGATTCTTGGAGAGAAGTGATTCAGTTGGCTGAAAGTAATTATTTATGATTTGTTGTAGGGAGAAAGAGTTTCTGTGTGACAAATGAATCAGAGAAGCTAGTTTCCAGCTCCCACTTATTATTTCATTTCAGAGAATTACTTCTATCTAGAAAACTGTTTGGCAGAATTCCTCTTAGATTCAGAAGCAGCTCTAGGAGCTTTGCCAAACATGCTCTAAAAACTCCCTAGATATAACTCAAAGATAGGTTTGAAAGGCCGGATATTTTGGATCCATTTGTGCCGCTAACACCCGATCCAATGCAGCCAGAAGTCGAGGAACAAAGGAGGACATACCTCGAACAACAGGAGCACTATCGGGCATCGAAGGCACCTGTGTGTTTTTCACCCATTAAACATCCTTTTCCTCTGAGATCTTCACCACGGACTTCCTACCTCTTATGTGCGTTAATATGTGTAATATCGTAGGTTAATTGTCGTTATTGGTCCCTTGGATCATCCCTAGCCATAACCACCTTCCTTGTCTCCAGCTGCTCATACACTAATCGCTCTCGTTCGTGATGCGTTCCGGCGTTTGTGACACCACCCTCTCATGGATGACCCGTACTCTTACCGTCTAGTGGCACTATTCTCCGCCTCACTGTACCGTTGGGACGCCGCCCACCACCCGTGGCCTCTCCTCTAAGTCGGTCCCCCACCACCGCAAAATCAAAACCCAAAAAGTTTGCTTGAACTCGCTGGAGCTGGAGATGGAGAATACATGTTTTTTAGACCTATGGAGAAAATATGTGGGCGAAGAGGAATGATTCGGGTGTCCGAGGTCTTTAAAATGCCTGAGCATGGTTTAACGCTTCGGAAGAATTACGGGGTCAGCACAGGGACGAATCCTCTTCATACCGGAGGGGCTATCACCAGCCAACAAACCATCTTGTCTCATCTAAACTGTTAAAAAACTAAAAGATGTATTTTAATTTTTAAATATATTACTTACTCCGTACCATAGAAGCCTATTTATCGAGATGGGAGATTTACCTTGTTAACGCATCCACACTTTAATGTGAATGCTTGAGTGCTCGGCAACCCTAACATCGATCTGTGTGTTAAATAGCCTCTACCATTCTGAACTCTGAATTAAGCTCTATAGAAAAACAGATGGCCTATTCGTTAACAGCTCAGTACTTTACGGTGGCACATTCACAGACAATAACAAAATATGAATGGATACCAGGCTAAACTTCAGTACCTGTCACATTGAATACTAATTAGAAGTATTAAATATAGTCTAATTACAAAATTAATTGTATAGATGAAGTCTAATTCGCGAGACAAATCTATTAAGCCTAATTAGTTCATGATTTGATAATGTGGTGCTACCGTAGCCATTTGCTAATGATAGATTAATTAATATTAATAGATTCGTCTTGCGAATTAGACTCCATGTGCAATTAGTTTTTTAATTAGCTGATGTTTAGTCCTACTAAATAGTATCCGAACTGCTCAATTTTAACCTCGTATTCAAACACCCGTCTTTTCTCGTGAGGTGATTTCAACTGAATTAGCAGACAATCCCTCCCGAATCCCAAGGTCCAAAGGCAATAGCAAATTAGCAACAGCCGGATCACCAACCCCCCACTAGCAAGTAGCAATGCCACCAAAAGCACATGCGTTTTGCAGGTAACAGTTCTAGGGAGTCAAGCTGTCCAGCCTTACAGATACAAATACAGCTCTCCACAAGCTGACAGAAACAGCAGCGCCACTCTGCTTGCTCCTACCGCGCACATCACGCGACACCAGTACACCACAGCTCGCTCCCCCTTCGTTGTTTTCTCGGGGACTACTTAATTGTTCATCGCATTTAGGGGAGGAGTGTTGCTGCTTTCTAGTGCCTGCCCACCTGCACTTGCATCTGCTTCCCTGAACGCCTCCTGGCTGCTGCGAACCCACCTGCATTCGCTGAAGCTCGGTGGCGCCTGTCTACCCGTGATTCGCCGTACGCCGCTTGCTGTGTGGTAGTGCCTTGTCCTCTTGCCCGTTCGTTCCCTGAAATCTCTAGCGCGGAAGTATGTGCTGAGGACTGAATTGTTGGGGTTTTCTCTATTCTCCAGTGGCGTATTCAAGAAATGCTCGGAGTTCCATTCGGGGCCTGAAATTTCTGGAAGGGTTTAAGGTAGAGTTCTTCTCCCCCCTCTTCTCCATGATCTCAGTTTCCCAAATACCTCACCTTTTATCTTCCTCTGCTCTTGATTTTCTTCTCACTTGGTTTCAGTTTTTTTCCCCGCTCTTCTTTGCTGCTACTCATCGCTACAAAACGATTCTTTATTTTTTTCCATTTAAAGTTCGCCGTTTCTGGTACCAAGAAATGAATATGCGGTTCAGCAGAAGGTTGGTTCTTTGCGTTTTGGAATTAATTGAGAGCTGCGGCCGCTAGATCTGAGCGGAAGGAGTCATTTTGGTGTGGGTGGTGCGGAGCTATTTGAAACCCGAGGGCAGTTTCCTCCGGCCTGGGAGTGTCTCCCTGATTCTTTTTGGAAAAAAAATTGAATTTCTCCTCTGTTTTTTTTGCCTTGCTGGCGCCTGGCGTCGTTGAGGTTGTAAATCGTTGGGGCTGCTATCCCCATCATCTTGGTGAAGTAACATCTCCATCTTTTTTTTCAATGCAAACTTTTATTTGTGATGCGAGTTCTGGATCTCATTGAGCCCATAGACCAGTCTTACTCCCTTTGACAGCCCTGTCTGCCTGCCAGTATTTTTAGAAATTTTTATGTACCTAAACGGCAAATAGTTGTAATCTTATTGAACAATTTTTTTTCATTGGAAATAAACTTTTCTGTGAAATTTTACTCTAGAAGGACGTGTAACTAACTGGTTATGGATAGAAGAAAGGGACATTCTGTAGCTACCAAAAAGAATACCTCTATGTGTCGCAAGAACAAGCAGTATTTGCACTTACTAAAGTTCTTCTCCTATTTTCCTTCTACTTACTAACTTTTCCTTTGACCAGAGCATAAGGACAATTTGCCTGAGAGATAGAGAAGGATATGGCAGGCACTGAAGCTGCCCATGACCTGGGCAGTTCACGAAGATCACAAGATGACACAGCAACATTAATCCCACATAGTGGCAACTTGGAAGAATCAAGCGGGAGGGGCGTGAAGACAACGAGGTTCAAGGATGATGATGAGGTTGTGGAGATCACTCTTGATGTACAGCGTGATTCAGTGGCAATTGAAGATGTCAGGGCAGTTGATGACAGTGGCTCAGGGCACGGTGGTGGGTTTGACGGCATGTCACTAGTGTCACCTTCCTCATCAAGGAGCGGCAAGCTTGCGTCAAAGCTAAGACAGGTGACAAATGGGCTAAAGCTGAAGAACTCAAGCAATAGGCCACAACAGACACAGGTGGGAAAGAACGTGAGGAAGAGATTGGACAGAAGTAAGAGTGGTGCTGTTGTGGCGCTCAAAGGCCTGCAGTTTGTAACTGCGAAAGTTGGCCAGGATGGTTGGGCTGCAGTGGAGAAGCGCTTCAATCAGCTACAGGTCGATGGCGTCTTGCTACGTTCAAGATTTGGGAAATGCATTGGTAATTTCAGCAGCTGTAGTTAATTTGTATTGTCCGTACAACTATTTGTACACTGCTAATATAAGCATTGCTTTGGATTGTGCAGGGATGGACGGATCTGATGAGTTTGCAGTGCAAGTGTTCGATTCATTGGCAAGGAAGAGAGGGATAGTGAAGCAGGTGCTGACTAAGGATGAGCTTAAAGATTTCTGGGAGCAACTCAGTGATCAGGGTTTTGACAACCGTCTCCGGACATTCTTTGACATGTTAGTAATTTTGATGAATGTCTTTCAGTCTTGGCATAGTTCCTTCTTAATACATGTAATATGAATGTGGTAGTTTGCCAAATCCAATTCCACGTCAAAGTACTTGGCTCTTCTAGCACATAATCTCAGAAAAATAAAATTAAGCAAAGCTATTGTATTGAACTTGTAGCTATTGTTTGTTCAATAATTCCGCAATTAGCATGTGTTGTTTCCTCTGTCCAGGGTTGACAAGAATGCTGATGGAAGGATCACAGCAGAGGAGGTTAAGGAGGTCAGCCAGCAATTTCAAGAGTTTAAAATGTAATTTGTTCATGTTGTACATTGTTAGATTTTAAGAAAATTCTAACATGCCTTTTCAGATCATTACCCTTAGTGCATCAGCAAACAAACTTTCCAAGCTGAAGGAACGAGCTGAAGAGTACGCAGCACTCATTATGGAAGAACTTGACCCTACTAACCTTGGATATATCGAGGTCTGTCCATATTACTCAAATTTAGCAACTGTGGAACAGTTCATGTACTAACTTACGTTAAACAATTAACAGCTTGAGGATCTGGAGGCACTTTTGCTGCAGTCACCGTCTCAAGCTGCTGCAAGATCAACAATAACACATAGCTCAAAGCTTAGCAAAGCTCTTAGCATGAGGCTTGCAACAAACGAGGACAATGGTCCATTTTACCACTACTGGCAAGAGTTCTTGTACTTCCTTGAGGAGAACTGGAAGCGCATTTGGGTTATGACTCTCTGGCTCTCAATCTGCATTGGCCTCTTCATTTGGAAGTTTATCCAATACCGTAATCGAGCTGTATTCCATATCATGGGTTATTGTGTGACAACTGCAAAAGGTGCTGCGGAGACTCTCAAATTCAATATGGCCCTGGTTCTTTTTCCTGTTTGCCGAAATACAATCACTTGGATTCGGTCGAAGACAAAGATTGGAGCTGTCGTGCCCTTCAATGACAACATAAACTTTCATAAGGTAAAACATATGGACTCAACTAGTTTTGAACACAGCGATGAATCTTTCCATGTGAAGCTATCCATTCCCTTCAAACATAGCCCTTTTTTGTCCTAGATGACTAACAAAAGTGAACTGTTAACCTGCTGATCTGATCGATAGTTCTTCTTTAATCATACTATGAGTTAGATGGAAATTTCATTGTATAATATGCATGCAATAATCATGCAGGTAATAGCAGCAGGTGTTGCAGTAGGTGTTGCTTTGCATGCAGGTGCTCACCTAACATGTGATTTTCCTCGGCTGCTCCATGCAAGTGATGCTGCTTATGAACCTATGAAGCCTTTCTTTGGGGAGAAAAAGCCACCAAATTATTGGTGGTTTGTAAAGGGAACTGAAGGGTGGACAGGCGTGGTCATGCTTGTACTTATGGCCATAGCTTTTGTATTAGCCCAACCATGGTTCAGACGTAACAGGCTCAAGGATTCTAATCCCCTCAAGAAAATGACTGGCTTCAATGCCTTCTGGTTTACTCACCACTTATTTGTTATTGTGTATACACTGCTCGTCGTCCATGGAATCTGCTTGTATCTAAGCAGGGAATGGTACAAGAAAACGGTAAGCATCCGTATCCTGGTGGAAATAGAACATCTATTTTTTGGAAGTTAATACTTACAGAGCGTTTCTATCATTGACAGACTTGGATGTACCTTGCTGTTCCTGTGCTCTTGTATGTAAGTGAACGCATTATTCGGCTATTTAGGAGCCATGATGCAGTTAGGATTCAGAAGGTACCTTAAATTCTGTCCCTTGCCTTTTTTGTCCTTTTCAACTTGAGGACTACAACTAAACATCGTTCATTTGGTGTGAGGTGTGGTTGTACCCCAGTACCTGTTTTCACTCCTCAAATAGAATTTGGGTGCCTATTTTGTTCATGCTACAGAAACCTACTTCCTCCATAGTTTTTTATTTTCTTTATAAGAAATCATTTCCTAAGTGTTATTTTTCCTTTGTAATTTTTAACTTTGCACCCTCTCAATAGGTTGCTGTATATCCGGGGAATGTTTTGGCTCTGTATATGTCCAAACCACCTGGTTTCCGATATCGGAGTGGACAGTACATCTTCATAAACTGCCGTGCCGTGTCTCCATATGAATGGTAGACAAATTACACCCTTTCTTGATGAAAAAGGTCCTTGAGTATACGATCAGTAAATGACTAAAAGTACATAATCTGTTTCTTTTGCAGGCACCCATTTTCCATCACTTCAGCACCAGGAGATGACTATCTTAGTGTTCACATCCGCACAAGGGGTGATTGGACTTCACGGCTTAGGACTGTCTTCTCTGAGGTAAATTGGATCTTTGATTTTTCTATTGACTCAATAAGCTCCTACTGCAACAAGACTTAAATCTCCTAGAGAATTGTGAAAAAAAAATCTATTGGCTCAATGAGCTCCTACTGGAACAAGGCAAACTGGTGCATGCAACTCAATACTGTGACTTGAGAAGCTTGTTCTTTGTTATATCCGATGCAATTGTTTTACTTCATGGAACTGATAGTTACCATAAATGTCAACTAGGCATGCCGACCTCCAACTGATGGAGAAAGTGGACTCCTTCGAGCTGACCTTTCCAAGGGGATTACTGAAAGCAATGCAAGGTGGAATTTCTTTGACTTGTTTGCAGAATGTGGACAGTACAATATAGGTTACTTACATTCATTTGATCATGAATTTTGACATGCTCTAGATTCCCAAAGCTTCTCATTGACGGACCATATGGTGCTCCGGCGCAAGATTATCGGGAATATGATGTGCTACTGCTCATTGGACTAGGCATTGGAGCCACTCCGCTGATTAGCATTGTGAAGGATGTGCTTAACCACATTCAGCAGGGGGGATCTGTTGCAGGAACAGAACCTGAGGGCAGTGGCAGGGCAAAGAAGAGACCATTCATGACAAAGAGGGCCTACTTCTACTGGGTGACGAGAGAAGAGGGATCCTTTGAGTGGTTCCGAGGGGTCATGAACGAGGTGGCTGAGAAGGATAAGGATAGAGTGATTGAGCTCCACAACCACTGCTCGAGCGTCTACGAGGAAGGGGATGCACGTTCTGCACTCATTGTCATGCTGCAAGAGCTCCAACATGCGAAAAAGGGGGTGGATATCTTGTCTGGAACTAGCGTCAAGACACACTTTGCACGGCCTAACTGGCGAAAAGTATTCAAACATGTTGCAGTGAACCATGACAACCAACGCGTCGGTATGTCATCTTCCAGTCTTGTCTAAGCTGGTTTAAGAAATGCCAATTGACTCAATCATATACTAACAATAAAACTTTGTGTTCAGGAGTTTTCTACTGTGGTGAGCCTGTGCTGGTGCCGCAGCTACGGCAGCTTTCAGCAGATTTCACCCACAAGACAAATACAAGGTTTGAGTTCCACAAGGAGAACTTCTGATGGTTTAATTCGAGAAGCATCTGGGTATTGTCTCGTAGTTCTTCAGTCTTCAGGATGTGAATTATAAGGTTGTACTATGTATACAGGTAGAGAAAATAAAATGACAGGAGTTGTCCTGTAGATGTCAAAAGTAGTGGACGATGTGGTTTTTTGGCAGGAATACTCTGTTCATCCATGTATACTGCCACTGGAAGAAGCTATGGAGTGACTATTTCTGTTGTAGCCTAAATAGATAAAGCATCTTTATATTTGAAAGTTGCGAGTAAGTATGCCAGAATGTAACATAAACTTCAGATACATAATGACATGGTATTTCGTTTCTGAGCTTATCTTGGGTCCACTTTTGTAATAGTCAGCACCTCCTGTTTTTCATCTGTTGCTTCTGCCTTGCGATGCGTCGCGTTGTCGACACTTTGCGCGTTTGTGTTGCGTGCATTTCTTATGCTATGTAAAATGGAAGATGTGGTAGCACAGATTGTTCGCTCTCCGTGCACTTCCAAAGCCTGTGTTATATGAATGTTCTCTACTTGTTATTGGATGACAAATCTGAGCATGTCGTTGATCCTTGTATTGACATTGGACAGAAGGTCAGAAGCATATGTGCGAGACTGCCAGTTTGGTCATCAGGGTCGTTAGTGTACCTGGCCCTTGTTTACTTCCCTAAAACTCCCAACTTTGACACTATGCAAAAAGAAGATTCCCCATCACATCAAACTTGCAGTACATGCATGGAGTACTAAGGGCCTGTTTGGCTTCACCAGTGTTAAAGTTTAACACCCGTCACATCGGATGTTTGAATGCTAATTAGGAGTATTAAATATAGGTTAATTACAAAACTAATTGCATAGATGGAGTGTAATTCGCGAGACGAATCTATTAAGCCTAATTAGTACATGATTTGACAATGTGGTGCTACAGTAACCATTTGCTAATGATGGATTAATTAGGCTTAATAGATTCGTCTCGTGAATTAGCATAGGATTCTGCAATTAGTTTTATAATTAGCTCATATTTAGTTCTCCTAATTAGCATCCGAACATTCGATGTGACACTGTTAAAGTTTAACACCTCGTATCCAAACACCCCCTAAATGTAGACGAAATCAAAAACTAATTGCATAGTTTTGTTGTACTTTGCGAGACGAATCTTTTGAGCCTAATTAGTCAATATTTGGATAATAATTCACAAATACAAACGAAACGCTACAGTGTCGCATTTATGGCAAAATACCAATTTGGCACCTCCCAACTTGGGAAGTAAACAAGGGTACGGTGCCTTGGGTTTAGTTTGGAGGTCTTCTCTCATGGTTCAACGAGTGGGTCGCTCGCAAACTGTCAGCGATGACGTGCCACTGCCAACTTAAGTTGTTCCTGTTCCTGATGCCGCAGTGTCTGAATCGCCAGGCGCCGCAGCACCGTCTCTTGGTCGAGGCGCAGGCGCAGCAATCACGGGCTCGTAGGCCGAACCCGAACAAGAGTGTTATTGGGCCAAGTAGAGTGTGTATGTCTGACTGTTGTGAAGGCCGAGCCTGCTGTATCTATCCAGTAGAATAGAGAGCGAGAGCCGAGAGAGGTGGACGCCAATAAGGAAATGAGAACAAGTACTATTCTTCATAAAAAAGAAATCTGCCCTCTTCGCTGTTCTTCTCCACTCATTTCCCAATTGCTTGCCAGATCGCGATCGCTAACACAAATATGGAATGCGATACGCGAGTTGCCAATGCAGGTTTCCCACATGATTGGCGGACGGCGGGCCATAAATCATTTCACGGCCATTGGCAATCAGCATGTCGTGCGCGGCCCAACCCTGTCAGCAGAGATGACGGACGGAGTTTCGACGGACACCGATTTTCGTGCTCCTCCGATGGTGTTCGGCGGACTGGCTGCGATCACTCCTGCCTCGCAGGCTCGGGGTCTCTTCCTTCGGTGCGATTCGGTGTGTTGGCGCAAATTCGGGATCAAAATGGGAGCACTAGAGCGTGCAGGTCGCGAACGAACCGAACGGCAGTGACGCTGTCCAGATCGGTCGGATCGGTCCAGCAATCTAGATAGACCGGTTCCTAGGTTTTGCCTGGACCGATCATTCGAGGGGATAACTACCAAGGTTATGTGATGGAGGACGGCTAGGTTTATGAGCAAACCAGCAAACAGATAATCAATGTACTTACGTGGCGAAGAACGACTAATTTACGAGCAAAAGGCCATCGATGCTCACTCGGGAGGGACCCCTTCAGAGCGTGGACGTCGCTGGCGTACTTTAGGTCGACCAGCAAGCCTAGGACGCCATCTCTGATCTCCAAGATCAGTAGACGAACATCATGGAGGTTGAAAAACGAGTTTAGGAGATAAAAGGTAAATGTACAGTAGATTGATTCGATTGGGATGCCTTCAATCGGTCGTGACCCTTTATATTTATAGAGTGGGGAGGTCTTGCCCCAGTAGGAGTCAAAGATCATACAAATCCTGTGTCAAAATACAACTCCTAACTTGGATTAGGCTGGTCAAACTAGCCAGACCGCCCATCCAAACCGGTCTGATCGGTCCGCACAGGGCTGAAGCTTGCTAGAGCCATAACTCTCTCATTCGGATTCCAAATTAGACGCTCTACATATGCATTTTGATCGCCTCGACTAGATCTACGTAATGGTGAAGTTCCATCATAAATTTGACAATATTTATAAAACTGGTCTGACCAGTTTGCCCAAATTCGGACAGCAAACTTCTATGATGCCAATTTTTATCTCGAACACATGCCCCCCTTTTCTTTTTCTTGGTAGCCTCCTGTTTCTTGGTAAAGTTTGCGTACCAAGAAACATTTATCAGAACTGTAGAGGAACAATGTAGAGCACAAGTGCATCAACCATGTTCGACTTCTAAGGACGATAGTGTCATCGGTCATATCACTTGGTTCTACCCAATATGAAGAATTCAGCTTGGTGCTGCTGTTTATACATCTTTTGTGAGTGAAATAAGCCTGAGTACACACTGCCTTGGCTGTGGTTTCTTGAAATATTAATTCAAAGTCATTCTCACACTTGTAAGCTATTGTGAATGCATAAAGCGATCAAATTGTTGTAAGTTATTGTGAATGCATAAAGCGACCAAATTGCTACAATGTCAATTGGTTTTTGCAATACCTCTCAAATTGAGAATGATGAAAGATAAAATGATTCAGTATGGCATCCACAAGTTATTTTGACCATAAATAAAGTAAGGTGAGTAATCAACCCAAAAGGTAAATACGATACAATTACCTTGGAATTGATGATAGCCAGATTACTTTTGAACCCCTCTTGTTTGTTTTTGACTTGTCTTTCAGTGCATTTTGGATTATGCAAATATCCAACAACAAGCTTTCTCTAACTACTGACCTCAGCCTCAACAAGTTCTAAAACTTCAATAGCCAAAGTATCATCCATAATGAATCCATCCATAAGAGTATGCACAAACGAAATAAAAAAGTAGAGATATGTATAAATATAGGAATTAAAACCATCTTTAGGAACTAAATATTTTGGTTTTTGAAAATTAATAGCAACACCTATTGCAATTAATCAATATGTATAGTAATTTGGTGATGACCCTCTATAATATAAAGATCCACATGACCAAGGATCAAAATAAGAGTGTAATGGATAACCAAACATATCTAAGGATGAATTCCAAGATAGAGGCATATGTGGCATTTGTAAAGCAAATGGATGATGTAATGACCAATAAATTTGATGATTTGGTGCAAACCTAAGTTTTGGAGATCGTCTTTCGTACCTTTTCTTCTCCTTCAACTGTGTTGCACCTTTTTCTTGAGCATTATCCTTATTTTGAATTTGAATGCTTCGTTTAGAAACCCGTGCCATGCCCTTCTTTCTCAGCTGTTGAGCACTAAGCTTTTGTAGCTTTTTCTTCTGCCAATTTGATAAACCAAGTGGATGGCTTGGCTTTACTTTAGTTTTGGACAGCAGTGATTTTCTCCTGATTTTTTACTTCTTCAACTCTTTTTGTTCAGATTTGGCACTTGGAGGATCAACATCCAATTTCTCTTTTTCTTTGCCATTAGTAGACGAAATCTTTAACACATTAGTTGGCTTTTCATTAATTGAATTCAGATTTAAACTTTTATCTTTGCGACCATCTCTTTTTACTCGATAAACTTGCTTGACAACCTTTTTCTTGTTTTGAACTCTAGAGCGATCCTTGTGTTCAAAACGGCCATTTTCAACATATGGATGCCTTGCACATGATGGTTCTCTTGGAGCTACATATTCTACATGATATTGTCTAAAATATGAAGGAGTATGTGCCCACGGATCATTCCACTCCCATGACGAGTAAGGATGAAAACTAGTGGGGCATGGAGCATATGAAACTGGCATTGATGGCCAAAAAGGAGGATATGATGCCGCTGAATGAAAATTTTTCCTTTGCCAATTCCAATTACTAGAATTATGTTTAGGAGACAATCTTGATGGTTTAACACCATTTGATTGATTAGCACGCTTGGCCTCACTGGATGGTTTAACACCAATTCCATTGCCAGATTTCATCGAAAGTGAGCTTCGGCTTTTCACCATTGTGCTTAACACGGTCTTTACCTCCATTCACCATAGGATGTTCAGATTTTGACATCACTGGATTCTTCAGACTTGAACTGGTCTGATCGGTTTGGGAGACCGGTCTGACCTGATTGGCCGAACCGGTCAAACCTGTTTGCCAAACCGGTCAGACCTGTTCCCTCAGCACAGCAGGAGTTACAGGTTCCTGATCTGATGGAGAAAAATCCATTTGCCCCCCAGTAACTTCTGGGATTTTGATAGGCTCATCGTCCTCAATTGTTGCTTGAACATGCAATTCATGGACGATGTCCTTCTCATCACTTGGGAGTTTCGAATCTTCCTCTTTGGCGATTAACTTTGGATCTTTAGATGAACCACCTGACGCTAATCGATTTACCAATCCTTTGCCATCAAGACCAATTGTAGCCGACTGGTTATACTCTTGTGTTTGAGAAAATTTCAATCGCCCAGTATTAATGGCCGATTCTATAAGTTGGCAAAAAATATTGCAATTGCTAGTATAACGATCAAATGAATTATACCACTTGCAATACTTTCGATCTTCTAATTCAAGAGGTGATTGAATAACTTTGTGATCGAATAGTTTAATAAAATTATTCTCTAGCAAGATATCAAATAATTCATTCCACAAAGTTAAATAAAAAGTATACTTTATTTTCTCTACCAATGCTTTTATGGAGAAGGCTTTAAGAACAAGCAAGCAAATGGTTCAGATTTCTCACCGATACATTTAGCTATACCTTTCCTTGTGCATCTCATACCTGACACTTTAGAGCTTATCATTTTATTAGCATCGAATTTCACAATGACTCTTGGTTATGATCTTTTTATTTTAAATCTAGAATGACCATAAGCAAATCATGTAGAGAAAAACTTTGGCAATGATGATGGAGAAAATTTAAATGCCAAAGTGTTACTATTATCAGCCTTCCTAATTTTTACAATGCATTGGCTGAGACAATCTGAAGGCATACTATTACTAGCAAGTAAATTACCATCCTCAATCGATCTCTTGGAATTATTTATGATAGAATCACTAATAAATGAATTAACTGAAAATTTATGATCTGATTGGGAATTACTTACAAAGTATACCTTGTCAAATATATTGAAAAGGCAAGGAACCTTGATGTGGATGGTATCATGCTTCTCCTCTTGATGGCAGCCCACAGCCACATTCTACATGGATCGATCAGATCGGATTATGAACCCGATCAGACCGGTGCTTCAAGGATTGCTGAAAATCACCTTGTGTTGCCATGTCAATGTTCCCTTCTTGCCTCCATTGTCATGTTCTTCAACAGTTCGATGTTCTAAACTTTTCTCAGCCAGAACTTATCGTTTAATAACGCAGTAATCATTAGAAAAATGCACGACACCTTCGGCTTCAGGAAAAACAAGTATGGCTGTTTTATTACATTTAACATGATCTTGTACAGCTTGACACTGTTGGTGCAACAGATTCAGAATATGTATTATTTGGCTCAGTTGTTGTAATAACCAAACTGTTGCCCAAATTTGATTCATACTTCTTGCTATCAAGTAATAAGACAATAGGCTTTTCAGCTTCAGACTTCACCTCTCTTATAATTCTAATCACTTTAGCCAAATCTGCCTTAAGGCTAGCAATTTTTGCATTCCACTCATCAAAAGTAATTTGTTGTTGTGACGTAGAAATCCTATGTGGCATAGTTCTTTGTGGACATCACTAACATGAACTTCAGATATAGAATGAGTAATACCAAATTTTTGTGATAATTCATGGGACAAAACATATGCTAAATTAACCTGTGGAGGTGTATATGCCCTTGCTAAATTTTCATTAATTTGGCTATAGTTATGAATAACACTTGGAGCCAAATTATGATTATTAGCATTTCCATATGGTGCCGAACTTGTAGGTATAACCTCCACTCTAGTAGCATGTTGCGCAGCATATGATGGTTGAGAATAACTAGCTAGATAGCTAGAATTAGCATGGCCAATTTTCTCATTTACCGGCATGTTTGCTGAATTCTCACTGATTTGGCAATAACTATTACTAGAATAAGGAGCCAAATTGCGAGCATTGACATTATAATCTATGGTATTGCACACAACACTTATGTCACAATCATTTTCATTAGCCTTTCTAAATCAGCAGCAGAAAAATCTGCTCTAACTGAGACCATGTGCGAATAAGATTTGGTGACATAGTAGCAAACCAAACATAAGCACCACCAGACAATGCTAAAGGAAATAATCTTAATCTCAGGATCTCATTAGAGCTAGCTTCTCCACATTGTATGAGAAATTGTTTTATGTGTTGTACAATTTTTCCGTCTTTTCCAGCGAATTTAACAAAATTAGGTATTCTAAAACTATTGGGGTAAAAAACTGAATTATAATGCTCAGGGTATGGATTTTGATATTTTTTGTCCCTTAGTTCTACTTCATGCCAAATCTTCTCTGATGTTCTGAAAGCTTATTTTTCTATGCATGTGGGCTTGGCACATCGATAGCTTCGAAATGAGTTTGATCTTTGATAACTTTCGAAATCTCTGCTTGATCTTTTTTTATTTCTCTTTGATCCTGAAGTGATACTAGCTATATCTTCATAATCTTAGCCCTTCAGTAATGTTGGAGGAGTGATTGCCAAAAATAAGCATCGGAGGAGGCCAAAAGACCCCTGGCCGATCGGCTTGGGCTTTACCAGGCCGATCGGCCTGGGCTCTTTCTGAGCCTGCTGGCCTTTGTCTTTGATAGGTTTGTTGCTCATTCGGGGCGTTATCCAAAAATATAATTTTAGATCCAATTTCTTACAAAAATAAAATATCCTCCAAAATACAATGCATATGCGAAAATGGAGTTATTTCAGGTGCCAACTGGCGGGTTAGTATAAGAATATGTATGAAATATGGTACTAAAAGTGTGTCAATAATGGGCATCAACAATTCCCTATGCTTAAACCTTGCTCATACCAGGATACTTGCTTAATCAGGAAATCATCATTGCCCTTCGATGTCATCCCTGCACTCAGTTATACATAACAAGACATATTGCTCTCTTAAATATTTAGCATTTAAAGTTCAAGTTGTGACTGGCTATTTTTCATGATGGAAGATAGACTAGCAATAAAGAACATATCACAATAAAATAAATACAATGCTCTTGAACTTAAGTGATCTTCAGACCTTTACCTTGTTTCATCGTGAAGAGTTTTTCAAAAATATGCAAATTCAACACAAGTGAGATTCTCTTGCAAAAGCTCATGGAAACACTCATCTCATCAAGTTAATTATTTTCAACCTATTCTACTCATATATGAAAGTGAAAGAATTATGTGGAGCTTGGTGGGTAAAAATAATTCTAACACAACGTTATATCTGAAATATTGTCAAACTAAGGGAGAGATCTATTGACATTACTAAGACTTGTCAAAAAGGCCATGGAAAATAAATGTTGGAGAGGAAGAGGGATGAAACACACATATTTAGATAAGTGAACATGTGCAAGTGGCAAATGAATGATCCCGAGGCACAAATGAAGTCCTCGTTATCGGATTGCACATGGTTGGAAAATGAGTATGGACAAATCCTTAGTTTTGAGAGCACTGGGAACTTTTAATGAGGTTCAAAGAACTGAGAAGCATTTTATTCCTTTTCTTATTATTATATTTTTCTTTTTCATTCCTTTTTCTTTTCTTTCTTCTTTCTTTCTTCTTCCTCATTTTGTTTTCATTTTGCTCCTCAGAACTTCTTGCAACATAGTACTTTACTCAGCATTAGTCAGAGATAATGTGATGATTCCTCCCCATGCTTAGACGATGCTCATCCCCAAGCATGAAAAGGAACAAAGATAAAGTGCTGATGTAAGTACCAAAATCTTCGATCTTCTGCAGAAAAAAAAATTATTTTATTTCTCTAGAGAGACTTTCATGCAAAATTTTAGAGAAAACAGAGGGGGGAACACCTCAGGCTGATTGGCCTGAGGGTGTCCAGGCCAATCGGCGTGGCCCCTTCTGGCCTCTATTTTCTTCGCTTTTGATTCTCTGTACTGGTGGACGCTCCAGTTCTTGATTTTGTTGAAAAGGCACTGATTAATCTTCTGAATCTCGGTCAAAATATTTTTCCATACTCAATAGATCGTGGTCAAGGAGGTAGTCATAAAAATGATAATTTGGGTTTAGGTTGGATGCCCAACGAGGTTTGTGAAATTTTCAGTGTAGAAATTCACAATGCATGGACAGAAAGGCTAGCAAGAAAAATATTTACACAAAGGAGATGGCCAACTTCTAAGTGTCATACCACAGAAATCAATCTTAACCCAACTCATTAAATATAAGTTTGCAATCTAAAGGTTTCATCATGAAAAATCATGCATTATATAGGCTCTGGTGGTAGAACATTGCAAGAGATTCACAAATGTAGATAGCATATGGATAAATTTTAATAAAAACAAATCAAGTTATTAGGTCATCAGAAAACTTAAATAAAAGAGCAACATAGAGTTTGTGGGTCTAGAATTTAGTCATTTAACCTCCACAATTAAAAGAGCTGGTATTTAATCAATTTAAATTCATTAAATAGAGAGTAATTAGTCAAGTCATATACAGCAATGTGTAGGTAAAATAAAGCAGCAACCATCATCGTTTTTCCATAAGCAAGATTATATCAAAATTATTAACATCGTGATTAGCACAAGGTGATGGTGATCATTGAAAATAAAAACTAGGTTGTACTCCGAGTAGCCATGTTATTATAAGGAGAGATATACAAAGGTTGCATCGAGTCTATGGTTGAAGGCTTATATACACAGGCATTTTAGAAAGAGATAGACAAAGAAAAGGTTGAGGAAGAATTTACCGCCCTTTTGATGCTTGTGATGAAGTGCAGCGCAGCATCCCCATGCTTAAGCATTGTGCTTAGCATGGAAGAAAAACCATAAGCATCTTTTGGCGATCGTGATCCTTGTATTCTTTGTCCACCAAGTCCTCTCCTATGCTCAGCATTATGTTAGGCATGAAAGAAAAAGATGAAGCTTTTTATGATTGTTGAAATCCTTGTTCTTAGCATCCGAAGCGTCGCTCGCTCGGGTGGCTCGGGCGGACCACCTCGCGCTGCCTTCCGCCGCCCCTTCAGCGCCTCCACGACCTCGCCGCCGCACGAGTGCGCCGTCGGAAGTCCATGCGGGCACAAGGACAGCGGTGGGGGGCCCTCCACCTCGACGCGGCCCCCTCACTCGCCCCCCACCGCCTCTTCCTCCGGCGGCCCTCCTCGCCGCAGGCCGAAAATGGCCGTAGTAGGCCAGGGCTCGCTAGATCCAGCAACTCCTTTGTCGGATCCTATGATCCCTCGGGCGAATCGAGCCTGATGCGGCTCCTGCAGCAGGGACAGCGCCCGGGTGCGCGGAGCCCCAGTGGCGAGATTGACGACAAGGGTGCGCGTGCGGGGCGGTCGCCCCGACCTGGTGCTGGTGGCTGCCTGTGCATCACCGACACTTGGTGGCCTGCAGAGGCTCAGCGTCTGCATCCAGGCGGCGGTGCGTTTCGCGTGGCTATGTCGCCGGAGACACCAGCCTCCCCTGGCGCAGGTGGCTTTTTGCAGGTCCCGCTAGGTGATGTTTGCTTGCAGCGATGGCGGCCTTGGCGGGAGCGAAGACGGTGGCCCTCCTCTTGCGGGAGTCTTCGGAGGAAAACTCTGCCCAGATCCTGGGCGGGCAGCAGCGCTGGCGGCGATGTCGCATCCTAGAGGCGCTGTCTAGAAGACTCTATCGCTCGCTTTAAGGGCTACTGGCTTGGGTGTCTCGCTTTGACCATCCTTGGCTGCACTGCGAGTCATCGATCACCTCGGATGCGCGTGTGCATTGTGTGGTGATTTGGTCGACAACGGCGAAGGTGTAGCCGCAGCAAGCGTGTTAGTAGAGTGAGTTTGGTTAGTAGAGGGGGATAGTAGAATTAGTTAGCGAAGTAGAGTTAGGGGGTGTTTGGCAGCACTCCACCTTCCAGAAATTAGCTTCCTCCATCAGCTCCACACTTTTACAGCTCCACTCCACCAACTTCAGAAAAATATGGACCTATTGAACGTGCTTGGCAGATTGTTGTGCTCCAGCTCCAGGAATATGAGTTTTTGGTGGGAATGTTCTATTTTGCCCTTGGTGGTTGGATCAGTTGACTTGTTAGCATGTTTTAGATTTTTTTTCCACTGCTACAGTAACCAGCCCGTCAGTACCGTTCCTGGGAGTTTTTTGAGATTGTTCTATTTTGCCCTTGGTGGTTGGATCAGTTGACTTGTTAGCATGTTTTAGATTTTTTTTTCCGCTGCTACAGTAACCAGCCCGTCAGTACCGTTCCTGGGAGTTTTTTGAGATTTTTTTCCGCTGCTACAGTAAAGCGCTACAATGGATGTCTTTCTTCAGTGTTTTTTTTCCATGGCAAAAAATGTTGAACCAAATAACATTGTACCGAGTCGCAACAAAAATCATGTACAAAATCAACATTCTCGTTACAAACTAGTACCAGACCGGCGGGCCCTTCACTCGGCGCGCCTCCCAGGTCGGCGGGCCCTTCCCTCGCCGCGCCGCCCAGATCGGCGAGGGGCTCCATCTCCGCGCCGCCCAGACCGGCGGAGGCCTTCCCTCGCCGTGCCGCCCAGATCGGCGGGGGGCTCCATCTCCGCGCCACCCAGACCGGCGGAGGCCTCCCTCGTCGTGCCGCCCAGACGGGCAAGCGCCTCCCTCGCCGCGCCGCCCAGACCGGCACCTCGGTCCCTGTCCATCTCGCCGGAAGAGCGCCGGCGGCGGATCAGCGGATCGGCGGCAGCCTCGGCACAAGGTCGGGCGACAGGCAAAAAATAGAGTAGCGGATGGGCCTCGGTGTTTTTTTCTTTTGATCGGAATCGAAGGGGTACTGTGTAACGGATGGCATGATGGGTAAATAACTACGAACTCCACGACGAGGTCTGTAAACAAGATTTTTGGAGCACCCCTTGAGGTACTTCACAAAAACGTGGATCTACCCCCCTGCTCCACGTTTTTCCTGGAGCTGGAATTGTTGGAGCTGAACACGTTTAGATGCGATTTTTTTGAGTTGGTGGAGTGAAGTGATTTTTGGTGAAGTGAAGTGCTCCCAAACACGCCCTTATTTTAGGGAGATGTTTTGGTTTGTACCCCAATTTTAAGTTGGTCGCCGGTAACCTAGTAGTCCCATCAATTATGTCTTACTAAAGGTTTAAAGCCGTGCTGTTGCCTTTGATCGGAAAAAAGAAGCATTTGCACGTACCCCTGAAGACAGTAGGTCGAAGTTGCCTTCCCATCAACTAGCACAAGCACGTGGCGCTGTATCAAAGATGGATATAGGGGGTGTTGGGATTAGCACATGTCATATTGGATGTTTGGATATTAAATATAGGTTAATTATAAAATTAATTGCACATATGGAGTCTAATTCGCGAGACGAATCTATTAAGCCTAATTAGTCCATGATTTGACAATGTGGTGCTACAGTAACCATTTGCTAATGACGGATTAATTAGGCTTAATAGATTCGTCTTGTGAATTAGCACAGGGTTCTGCAATTAGTTTTATAATTAGCTCATGTTTAGTCCTCTTAATTAGCATTCGAACATCCAACATGACACTACTAAAGTTTAGCATCTAGTATTTAAACACCCCCATAACCTTAGAAGCAGAATCAGGGGCCCAGAGGATAAGACGCAGCAGAACAAGATTTCAAACATCGAGCAGAACAGACCTGCTCCTGTTCTGCAGGTTGAAGGTGAGCTAGCCATCGGATTGGCATCCTGTGGCTTGGCGCGATGTACTGATTTAGGTCTTATTTGGGAGCTAAAGTTTAGCCCACTCAAATGAAGAGGCTAAAGTTTAGCACTTGGAGTATTTGGGTGAGGGGCTAAACTTTAGCAACTAGTGTGCAAAATGACCCATGTGCCCTCCAGCGCTGCCCCTCCCGCAGCAACTCCCGCAAGGTGAGCAGCAGCAGCAGAACCATCGGCAGCAGAAGAAGATGCTGCAGCCGCCTAGGAGGTGCCGTTGCCCACCGTCACCGCCGCCGCAACCACCACTAGCAACAACGCCTCCTTCATGTTGAGGAGGTTCGTGCCCGATCAGCCCCGTGTGGCAGCTGCGGTGCAACAAGCTGCAGCAGACCGCCGCGGAGCAAAGCAGGCCAGCGCCAAGAAGAAGGTCACCCCCTCCCCGGCCGCCGCCACCGCCGAAGCCACAAATGCAGGGTGTTCAGAGGGCACCGCAGAGGAAGGGAACCCGCCGCAGGAGCTGTTCGGGTGTGGAGGCAGCAGGGTCGAGCGGAGGCAGCGGGGCCAGCGAGGCAGAGGCAAAGTGCGGTGGGGTTAGCGAGGCGGAGGCGGCTGGGCCGGGCGGATAGCGGCGGGGGTGCGGCGGGATCGGCGAGGTGGAGGCGAAGTGCGGCAGGGTCGGCGAGGCAAAGGCGGAGGCGGCTGGGCCGGGCGGATGGTAGTGAAGGTGCAGCGGGATCAGCGAGGCAGAGGCGGAGGCGGCGAGGGTGCGGTGGGAGGAGAGAGAGGGAGCGCGGGGAGAAGGCAACGGGGAAAATTGGACAGGGATCACTTTTAGTCCGTTTTAGCACCTCTTGGAGGGGATAAAGGATTTGGGAGTAAAGTTTAGCCCTCCTATTTCAATTCTCCTATTTGGAAGCAAAGGACTAAAATTTAGCTAAAATGAGGTTTAACCCCCGTTTCCAAACACCCCCTTATTTTCCCTTGACGAACAGTCACCCCGTTAGAACGAGACGGAGAAGAAAAAGGGGAGAGAGAAAAGGGGATTCCTTTTCAGGATAACAGGAAAAACGACCACCTCACCTCAGCTTCTTCCCCCGCAATGGCGGCCGCCACAGCAGGCGTGGCCACAGCTCTCCGGCCCCATATCACCTTCCTCTCCGGCGGCAGCGTCCCAATCCCCAGCACAACCCTTCAAATCCTGCCCTCTGTTTCCCCCCTTCCCTTTCGCCGCCGTGGCCGCATCGTACTCGTCTCCAGCGCCTCGTCGTCCCCGTCTTCCCCGCCGTCGCCGGAGGACGCGGTGGCCGAGGCGGTTCCGGTGCCTACGGCGGAGTCCTGCGTCAACCTCGGCCTCGAGCTCTTCTCCAAGGGCAGGGTAACCCCGAGGCGCCTTGTTGCAATGTTCGAGTGACACGCGACACTAAAGCATTAGATTGAGACATCGTGAATCATCATTAGAGTTATCAACTAATTATTGGCACCAATCCCTGTGGGAATGTCTCAGTTCGGGTGCAGATACAACTCTGGCGAGGACTTGTCCGTATTAGCATGTAGCTCCTGAATTTAACTGGGCGGCCTGTGTTATATCATGCTTGATTGAGTTCAGGGCTGGTTTTTTCTGAGTTTACCAATGCTGAGTACTTAAATAGGGGTGCCTGCTTTATCTTTAAGTCAGAAAGTAAGTGATGGTTTGTAGTGTTGAGTTTCACCATTAACCGTAGGATAGAACAGAATGTTTTGGCACATTATGATAGTATCCAATTCGAAAACCACCAGTAATCAGTGTGTTGGTGTTAGGCTGACATGAAGCTGGAATTAGTACTCTGGTAAAGAAAATCAGTAATCTGGACATCTGGCAAAGATAGATGGCAGTAATATCATGTTTATACTGCCTAGATGTGTTTACAATTCAATAGTACATTTCCGAGATGGGTCCATTCAAGAGATTGCATGTTTGAGCAAACCCTGCTGTAGGTCCAGTTTTGATCATTTCACTAGAGAGACTTCTTTAATCATTTCCCTCATTCTGTTGTCATTGTACATGTATAGGTGAGGGAGGCCCTTGAACAATTTGAGAATGCCTTGGAGCTGAATCCAACACCTATTGAAGCCCAGGCAGCGCTGTATAACAAAGCATGCTGCCATGCGTATAGGTGAGGATACTTTCCTGGGGCCACTGAACTTCGAGTTTGTACTATGCATGCACCATGCTTATTTAGGTTCGTCATCAGAATTTTCATCCATGAATCAGTGATACCATGTGTAGTAATGCTTCACATTAATGTATCTAGGTGGCAAAACATAATAAAATACTAAAACCCATTGTTAAAAACGAAATTACAAGAGCAAGAAATCAAGGTCTTTAATTTCTGGATCTGTTTGGACCAGAGAAGAAAGCAAAAAAGCTGCAGAATGTTTAAGGACAGCTTTGCGAGACTACAATCTCAAATTTGGTACCATACTTAATGATCCAGACTTGGCGCCATTCAGAGCATCACCAGAATTTAAGGAACTTCAAGAAGAGGTTTGTGACTTTCAATTTTACTGCATTACTACATGCTAGCGAAGAAAGTAATCTGTGGATCATAGTTGAAGACTCAAAATTCTGATTCAGTGACCAGTTTAAGGTCAGTAATATCTGTATCTTCTAACCTCATTTCAGGCTTTGCGTGGTGGAGAAGATATTGGTTCTGGGTTCCGAAGAGACCTGAAACTCATTAGTGAAGTACAAGCACCATTTCGTGGTGTCCGAAGATTCTTCTATGTAGCTTTAACAGCAGCAGCTGGAATTTCAACATTCTTTACTATTCCCCGACTTATACTAGCAGTTCAAGGAGGTGATGGTGCTCCTGATCTTCTGGAAACTGCTGGGAATGCTGCCATCAATATTGGAGGTAAATTGGCGTGCACTAAAGATAGGTCTTGCATAGTGCTAAAAGTGTTTTTTTCTGCTGAAGAATCTTAAGTGACTTTTTTTTAGATAAAGGAAATAGTTCCGGCCTCTGCGACGCACACAGCCAAGTTCTTACATCATCCTCAGCTTAGAAGTTGAACACAAAGAATAGGGAAACGAGTACACATAGAGCATGAAAAATTCAAAAGCAAAGTCTATTATTGCTTCTCTATCCATTCTTGGCGAATATATCCAAAGCAACGATCTCTAGTGCTTTGCTCGTTGAACAGATGGTCTCCCTTGTGTCCTCATGCTGCAACAGGGACCAAAAGCGCAGCTAATATGCTCCCCTGAAAATGACCTGCATAAATGAATTGAAACCTTTTTTCTCAAACACCAAATCGTTACGTGTACACCAAATAGCCCACATAAGAGCTGCCACCCCCACAAAGATTAAAGTTTTATATTTTTTTGCATTGCCTATTAACCAATTTTTAAGCATGTCTTATTGATCTAGGTGGGGTTAACCTAGTAGCTATCTAAACAACTCTCCAAATGTCTTTAGCATGTTGACAATTAAAAAAGAGATGTTTGGTTGTTTCATTACAATCACAGAAAAACAACACTTTTAACTCCCAACCCAGTTCCTCTTAGTTAAATTATCCTTTATTAAAATGACACCCCGTTGCAGGCACCAAAGGAAAATCTTTATCTTTAGAGGAATCTTTAGCTTCCATATGAATCTTAAGTGACTATCTCCTTAATTACACTAAAAATATGAATAAATAACTTTATGTAACTTTTTGAAGTTACAGGTTACAAAATATGAATAACAACTTTATGTTATATCTCTTCCACTAGTTAATTACACTAAAATGATAAAAATTTTAAATCAGTATACTGCAGGTATTGTTGTGCTGGTGGCTTTGTATTTCTGGGAAAACAAGAAAGAAGAGAAGCAAATCACACAAATTTCTCGTAATGAAACGCTTTCAAGATTACCTGTGCGCCTGTCAACCAATCGCATTATTGAGCTTGTTCAGCTCCGGGACATTACTAGGCCAGTTAGTATAATTTCTGTTCATCTTTAATGTCCACTGTACATTTTCTGTATTTTTTCTCCTTTACTTCCAAAATTTTCACTCAGTGACTTCTTGTTTGAGGCATATTACAGGTTATATTGGCAGGTTCAAAAGAATCTGTTACTCGGGCAATGCAAAGAGCTGAGAGGTATCGGACGGAACTGCTCAAACGAGGTGTTCTTCTAATTCCTGTGATCTTTGGTGCTTCTCAGAAAGACCAAACCAGACCAAGGGGTTTTGGAACGAGAAGAGCTGCAGCATCAATTCCTTCAGTTGGGGTTAGACCAGCCTTACATATTGCCTAATACTAAAAGCCTCAACTCACCTGCCTTTTAGTTTGTGTGTTTCGTACCAAAAACTTGGCCCCATTATATGGTAGTTTAATACAAATTTTCTTTTCACAGGGTGACTTTGAAAAGCGTACTGAATCTATTGCGGCAAAGTCACGTTTGAAAGCTGAGGTTCGATTTAAGGCTGATATTGTCTCACCTGAACAATGGGAAAGGTGCATTTCCTTTTCTTTTTACATAATATGCATTTTGTCCTAGCATGTACATATAACTTCAAAGCATAGTTAGATTGTGTTTCATGAATAATTTTTCCGTTTCGAACATGGCTTTCTTTTCTCTCTTAATGAAATGGCACACATCTCGCTTGCGTAATTCGAGAAAAAAACAAGTAGAAGGTTCTGTTCGAGAAAAAAACAAGTAGAAGGTTCTGATCTGCCTGTAAAGTACATGCAATATGCATTGAAACTTGAAAGCTGCCCATTCAGCAAAAGAAACTTTTGTTTTTGCCAAGTCAGCATTAAAATGGAAAATCGTCCCTCTTCCCTATTTCTTCTCCTCCCATAGGCCATAGACATGATTGCAGAACAAGCCTATCCATATGTTCTGAGATGGCATCTATCCTTTCTGTTGCATGTACATATTGATAGGATTTTCCCTTATTAGTTTTTACCTCTGCATTACTTCTTTTTCTTGAGACAGCCATGATACTTCAAGTGCTTATTGTGAACATGGTTGAATAGTTGTGTTAGAGGTTTTGCCGAGTTTTGACATCTATACGCGTATGGTTCAGTTGGATACGTGACCAGCAAGAATCTGAAGGTGTCACTCCTGGTGAAGATGTGTACATAATTCTTCGTCTGGATGGCCGTGTCAGAAGATCTGGAATAGTAATTATTCTCTTCTCTCTCAGTTTCACTTTGGTAAAAGGAAATCTGTTACTTGACATGATTATGTAATATACCTAGAGGCACAGAATTCTATAATTGAACCACCAAGAGGGTTCAAATGACATTGAATCTAATCTACCTTAACCAGAAAAATAATAATTACTGACCATGTGCATGTTATTTTTCTTATAGGGTATGCCAAACTGGAACGACATATTGCAGGAACTGCCACGACTTGAAGATCTGATGAGCAAACTTGAAAGGTGAAAAAGGTGCGTGTACAACTGAAATTTGGTTATTTTTTATTCTTTCCTCCACTGCATTCTTCATGCCCTTATCTGTGAAAACTGGACCAGAGCAATTTTTTTAGAGGATGGTGAAATTCTTCTCAGTTGTATAGCTTGTCAAAGTTCTTTTCTCATTTGCAAACACCGAAGTAGAGGATTAATCTCTTTAAGAAGTGGCTTTATGTGTATAGATGAAACAAGTACCAAAATATTAACAACAGTAGAAATTGACAAACTAATGATTCTTTTATTCAAGGTGTCATGGAATATGAAGCTCTGTACTGCTAAAATGAATAGCCGACAGGATGCTAAAAAAGAAATAAAAATATTTAGAATGGAAGCACTATGGCTGACATGGTAATTGGAATATATTAATAACCACCAAATTTTAAATACTTGAGATTAGTTGGACTTGTCAGAGTCGAGCTTCTTTGTGAATTATTTGGATATTTGACTGGTGTTACCATCTTGTAAAAAAAAAGTTTTGTGTTACCATAATATGTGCAGAAGGTAACAAGTCTTTGCCTTTTCTTTTAGGTGTTTTCCTTCCACGTCAGAACACAAAATGATTTATCGGTAGTGATCCAGAAATATGGTAAACCGTGCTGAAGTGTGGTTACAAAGGGGTTGGATATATTCTATTCCTGGAACTTCAGTACAGATCCACAGCTTCTCACAAAATCTAATTGAAGTTCTTCTAACTACTGTTGCACTAGTTCCATGTCGAGAAGAACCAAACCCTATCTGTTCAAATTGTACAATTCACGGTTTACCCTTCGTGCCCCTTGTAATTTCCGTGCTTCTGCACCCTCTGTGCTTGGTCCGTGTACCTCATACAGCACGTATGCATGGGTGCTCAACAACAAGAAGGTTGGGTGATCCGATGCCTTTGTGTAGAGGAAGCCGTTTAATAAGGTCAATCCTCTGCACCACGAAATCTCAAAAATAGCTGGAATAAACGTTAGCTAGAGAAAAAAATAGCTGGAATAAACGTTAGCTAGAGAAAAAAATGAATACGCACTTTTCTGATTTTTTTCTCATTTGAAAGTAGTTGTGCACAAGAATTGAATTAGAGACAAATTTATGGGTCTTGGGCATACCGTTTTGTGACGTCCCGCCGTTGTCTGGAAACTGAGACTGTTGGATTGATGTTGGGAGCAGACTGCAGAGACCAGAGAGCCATGAGCGAATGGAACATTTGGCTCCCCTCTTTCGCTATGTAGTGCGATGGCAGTAGAGCGGATGACATCCATTGGCTCAGAAGTTTCGTTTTCACCTTGTACGGACTTATAACTGGCTATGTGAATCCCATTCCAGAACACATTGTTGTGGGGTAGAGTCCATGTGAAAAATTCACATTCATGCTCCGCATTTGCTTTCGGTAGGTCTGTTATGGACTTACGGTTGTGGCTCTGTAACTACTCTTTCTGTATCCTGAGACTGGCATCTCCAAAAAAAACAAAGAAAGAAAAATCTGACGCTGGAATCAATTTTGTGTGTCATCGATGAGCAAGCAGACGAAATGGCACTGTATGGAAGCCTCCGTCCAGGCCCATCACTCCATTTCACTGGATAGAGAAAATGCAGAGGTCAGAAAATTGGGCTGCAGGTCGCTGACAACAGTCTGCGGCGATGGCAGAGTGCAGAGTCTGATAGCAGCAGAGGTCAGAAATTGATTGATTGATTGTATTGGCGTCGCAACCGAGAAGGATTCGTCTGGAGTCGTGGATGGGCCGAGGGATCGCTGCAGCTTCCGGAAACGGAGCCTGTTCGTTTGTGCTTGGCTTGATCAGATCATCATCAGAGGGGGCAGGGCATGGCAGAAGGGAATCCAGGAAAGGAACGCGGCCAAAGAGGCGCATGAAAGAGACCGGCCGTGAACCTGATTCCCTTGGCGCGTGTGGAACCAAGCGAGCTCGAGCTATGGATGGGGACTGTGGGGGTTTATCTCTATTCAGTATTCACAGAGCAATTAATTAACATTCGATCCGGGCCACTTGCACGAATTCAAGAAAGGGATATGTCCAATTGCCCCGTCCAGTCCAGGCGGCGGCTGCGGATGCCAATTCTGATGCTGACGGTGCAGGTGTGGAGGTTAGCTGTAACCAAACGAACCACCAGCAGCATAAAAAGAAATGCCTAATAACTAATTTAATATATTAACAACAACGTACACGCTGCAGGTTGCGATGCTCTGCATCGACCGAGCGAGCCGATGATGTGGTCATCCGTGGCAGGTTTTCCTTCCTCTCTTTTCCTTTCCTCCCAGTGCAGAATGTATATGCATATATGTATGTTCGTTTGGAGCAGTTGCGGGGAGACTGACCGAAGAGGACGTTACATGTTGGAACACAGCTAAGCTCGGGTCACCGAACCGATGCCGACGGAGGCTGACCAGTCCGAGTCGAAAAGGACGTTAGGTATTTGACAGTTCCTGGGGGCCGGGGGGACTATTTCCGACTTGGACGACGCGCAAGCAAAGAGACGCAACTCCCAGCAGCTAGCTTCCCAGCCGCCGGCCGGCTGCTGCCACACGCTGACACCACGCACAACGCCGCAACTAACCTCCGTGTCATGCGTGGCCGCGTAGGCATCGCCTCTCCGTGGTCGCACCAACCTTTTCATGCCGCCATTTAGTTATCACCATCAATGCTGACTGCAATGCAACTCAGAATACACGACTGGTCGACGCGTACGTACGGTCATATCGTCCCGACTTATAAGCGGCTAGCGTACGAAGCTACGTTCGGTAGCTAGCAGGCAGTACTGGTCGGATCGGACCCGACGATGGAGCTTGTTGCTTGCCTGCTGCATGCCTAGCAGTAGATCGAGATGGATCGATCGGGTGGCCGTCCACTGAAACAAGAAGTGGAGGAGGAGGGGTCCAGCTAATAATAACTCCACCGTGTGCCGCAGTGTGCTGCATTGGCTGTCCATCCCACCCGACCGGAGACGGCGCGCTTGAGCCGGTTGCATTTGCATATAGTATATGCTTCCCGGCTGGATTTGCACTAAGCTGGGGACGTAGTGAGGAGCCTCGGGACGTTGAGGAGCCGGTTGGATATCCACGCGGCGCACCGTTGGTCAACGACCTAAGTACAAATTAAGAAACAAATTGATTGATAGTAGTAGATGTGCCTGCGTTAGTACTCCTAACATTATTATTGCATTGCTTGAAGGTGGCGACTGGTAATTGATAGTGTGTTTGGTTGCATGCACCACATGATGCATGTATGGATGATTCTGGATGGGGTGGTTCAACCAATTTGCTTGTACCATATGATTTACTCTAATTAGTAGAATAATGTATTAAGTGGGATGGTCTCATCCTGGATGAGCTGGTACAATTCACCCAACCAAACAAAAGGATCATTATTATTTTGAATTATTTCATACATGAATCAAATGATACAACCAACCAAACACACCCTAGAGATTCTCGTCGTCAGAGCGCTACTACACTACCAGCAAAGGCCGCGTCGATATATAGGGTCATTCTGGCCTCACGGACGAACCGGATCGACTCTGCGCGCAGGCGTATGTTTCCTTAATAACTGTCGTTTGGAAATAGTGCTGCCCTCACGAGCACGTTTTCCGAGTGACAGATAAAAAGGGACGGAGGGCCAGCACTTGCGGCGGTCCTGTTTGTCACGGTACGTGCGGCAGGCGGTAGCAGGACGCCGCTGAAGCAGCAGCGCACACGGCCCGTGCCGCTGTGGTGAAACAAACGAGCCAGCCGTGTAATCGACGGTCGCCTCCTCGGCTCACGCTGATGGCCTTCCTCTCCTTCTATATACTGTTCGTGAATCGTAGCGGCTTAATTACGGCATGACGACGTACAAGGACTGACCCGACTCTCTGCTCTTCAGCCATCCACAGCGAAGCTCCATCTACTGGACCATTCCAAGAGCCAACTGTCGAGTCGAGGTATCAGTTCCTCGAAAAGCAACGACATTTGTGGTTGGGGACAGGGGACGGGAGCCTGTGTGTACTTAGGATAGAACTACGGGTAGCAAAATATTTTCAAGTATAAATAAAATAATAATAGTATAAAAATAAGCATAAAATATTAAAAAGGACAGATGGATTAAGGATATAGTTTTGATGTTGAGCCGGCCTCTAGAGTTTGTTTTGTACCGGCTAATAAATGAGTTTGTTTTGTACCGGCTAAAAAATACTGAATTTAAGTTATACTAGCGAAGTGCCCGTGCATTGCTACGGTAAAAAAATTTCTATCACTAAAATTTATTACACTTGTTGGATGTCTACATGTTTGCTAGAAATACCAACAAAATTTTAGCTTATTATATTTCCTTAAACTAAAATACTCATTAAATTTCTACCTTTTTTATTTAAGCAAAAGAGTTGATTGAGAAAAATAAATAGGAACCATAACGTGACCACATTTTCAATTGTATTTGGATTCGTTTCTACCATATCTTTTTTTTTCCTTTTGGTTCCCATAACAACTACATTCAACATTTAACAATTCCTATTCCTAAGTTTAAGAAGTTTTTAGTGGCTACCGGTTACCACGGAACAATTCTAACATCCAAGGGCCAAAACATATCACATTCACATTTAAGCAGTACTTGAAAAAACAACTTGTCCCAACGCAAGACGTTCCGTGGTTGTCTCGTGTGCACTAACCACTTGCGTGCAGGTGGTGCCGGAGGCCAAGCTCGACGTGCGAGACCGGCGAGGAGCGGCATGCACGACGAGGGGCATGGACGCGTGCGCGGGAACTGGCGGCTGGCCATTCTCGAGGCCAATGTTTTCCTCCTCGTCGACCTGTTCGCCACAGCGACCGCGACACGCACCCAACCATCACCGCCGCATGGGAAGCCATGGCCGCCTCATCGCGGGGCGCCAGTTGCGTGCGCTGCGTTGCCAGGCCACGCGAGCACGAACGCCACGCGTATAATTAGCTTCTGGGGGAATACAATTCTTTGACTGGACTGCAATGTTCTCATGATACATGGGTGTTCCATACTGTTCCTCGTTCTTCGTTCTTTTTCCTTCTAGATAAGAGAGTATCTAGTCCCGTTATATTCAGTTCAGTATAAGAAAGCTTTGCTTCCTTGATCCAAACCGATTTATTAACATTCCAAGACGGCATCTATTTGCGTAAAAAGCAGCAGATATTTTTCTTTTGATGCCTAAAATCACTTCTTGGAATTACATGCTAGAGTCTGGACATAATGTACACAAGCAGCTTTCGCTGCTACCATGCTGCTCCTTTGAGCACAGTTCCATTAGACAGGAATGCTACTCTTATCAACGAGCAGTTTATCCCCTAGCTTGCACAAAGAATAATGCAACCGAAGCAAAGTCTTTGTGAACAAATCAAAACTATGCACAACAACAATCGTTGCCGTAATTGCCCGATAATACAAGAATGTTCTTCTACATAGTTGAAACGAGAGAATGGTGTGATCAGCTTATAGACATGCTACTGACAGAAGTGAAGCCAAATGGCGATGCTGAACAAAGACGGCAGCATATAACCAACAGTTTGTCAAATGGGAATTCATCTGGGACCCCTTCTTTTGAAAAAGAAACTCATCTGAAACTACGTTGCGGAATGTGGACTGGACAAACTGCAAAGGAAACAACAATATAAGTGGTAGAAATTTCCAGAACAAAGTTAATTGAAAAGGATATTGATGAATGGGACATTACTTTCAGATAGGTTAGAGGAGCATTTTCGTGCAAAGATTTCTCTATGGTCCAAAGCGTAATTGGATAGTAAGATTTTTTCCAAGTTCTCCCCCCTGCAAATCAGAGACAAAGACCATGTCATTAGCAGCCTTAAGGGAAAATGACAAGCAGAATTAAGTAAGCAAAGCAGTAAAGAGATGTCTCCATTTTCTCAGTTACATCAGAGTGATGATCAATTTATTTATGCAAAGAGAATCATCCCATGGCCCTCTACAATGAGCTCAACTGGAAGGCAAGCGCAATTTATGCAAACTTTGCAAGAATGTCAGATCACCAGATGAATTAACATAATGGCATCTCACAATTAGTTGAAATGCAAAGCAAATCATGAACTACTACTCATATTTCTTTTCCTTCATTTAAAGGGAAATGGAACTCTGAATTAATCTTCCAGACTCTCTGAGGTAAAACATCGAACAGGGAGCAGCTATGGTTGCCAAGCAAGCCCCAACCTTGCAATAGATACGCCCCAGTCCCTTCCCCATCAATCCATTATGAGCACAACTCACCTCCAGAAGAAATCGAGCCCTCCAGTAGTAGCCGAGCCCCGCCCACATCTCGTTCATCTCCTGCGGCAAGCATCAAACCACAGCCACGAATCAAGAACACGACTATCATTTACCCCAACAACATTTTCGGGTCAAAGATCGAATCTTCCCCACAAATCGAAAGCCTTTTTCTTCTCTGCCCCGATGCATCAAGTATTGCTCACCTCCTGCGTGGCGGCGGCGAGGATCCGCACGGTGGGCCACCGCGCCATCCACCGGTCGTAGTAGCCGACGATGACACACGACGGGCACCCGCATCTGCTGTAGCATCACCTCCAACATCTCGCCGCCGCTGGCGCGTCACCACGGGAGGTCGCGCCAGTGCACGTCGTACCACCGCAGCAGCTGTGTGCGCCAACCATGCGTGCTCTCCCAGCCGCCGGATCTGGCGTAGGCAGGCAGAAAGAGGAGGGGCCGCCGGCAGTCCACGCACCCGTCGTTGCCGCCGTTGCTGGCGCGTGCGCTCGCACGCGGTTTCCCACCCTCGGGCATGCCGCTCACCGCCGTCGGCACTGCATCCGACCCCACCGCCGCCAGCTCCCACGGACACAGTAAAACCTTCTCCCTACTCCCCATCCATGGCACCGCGGTCGAAGCAGAGGCGACGTCTCGCCGCCAATCCGGGCGTCGCCGGCGTTGACCCCGCCCGATTCGGCCCGGGCCGTTGTTCGGCGGAGGCGCGGGGAGGACCGGGGCGCGCAGGGAGGCGTGCGGCGGCGCGCGGCCAGGAGGAGCGGCGGCCCGCGCCCAATCCCCTTCCCCTCTCTGTTTTATAAGCTTTTTCCCGTTTAACCCCCTCCTTTCCCTCCTTTTTCCACCCGAGCCATTCCTCTATTTAGAATATGGACTGCGGGTTGATTCCTTAAAAGTTGAGGGACTTTTTTTGTAAAATGACAACGACGGACGAAAATTGCTGGCAGAGACGTTGCTTGCTTTAATAATAGGTATAGGTATAGATTTTGGAATGAGAAAGATATTCAAAAGTATGTTTCAACTATTTAAGGCTTTGAAAAGTAAGTTTCACCATTTAATCCTCCTCAAATATACAGGATCCGCCGCTGGGATGGATTGGGGGCACCGCTTCCCGTCGTCGAAGCACCGCCGCCAAGATGGAACGGTGGGCACCTCCTCTCGCTTTCCAAGTGCCGCCGCCGAAATGGATCGGGGGCGCGCCATCGTGGGTCCATAGAGGGGACTCGCTGGCGTGGGGTGCTCGGAGGCGGCCTGACGTGGCGGATGATGGAGGAGATCCAGCAGGGGGCGTGCCACTCGGGGATGCTCGGCATAGTGGAGGAAGGAGGCTCGGCTGGCGGAGGGTGGAGGAGGAGCGACCGGACGAAGAACGGAGGTGCAAGTGGGTGGAGAAGGGGAGGCTACAGGGGCGGGGCTGGTGAGGATGCGGCAGGGGCGGCGAGAGTAGGGGATCAGGTCAGCGTGGATGGTGAGGAGGGGAGCGGATGTCGGATAGGACGGAGGGAAGCGGATGGGTGAAAAAACAATTCGAAGGGCGCCGTTTGGTTGCAGCGTGGGATGACTTTCATAGGAGAAGACGGACCAAGTCCACAGCTAGTGATCATGAGAGTACATATATATCGTGCGAACTGGCCGGCTTTGCCTCTCAACGCACAAGTCGTTGACGCGGGCACATGCTACCATGCATGCCAGCTAGCTGCCCGCTCATTACTCACTAGTAACCGTTGTTAGTGTCAAACGCCGTACGCGCGCACAGCCAATTATTTACTACTTGCCACTACACTGCAAAAATGAGCAATGTATGGGACATGACAAATCTGCAGTGCTCTATATATACTGTGGGGACATTTGTTTCGGACGGACTAAATCGAATGTTTAGATATTAATTAGAAATATTAAATATAGATTAATTGTAAAATCAATTGCACAGATGGAGGCTAATTCGCGAGACGAGTCTATCAAGCCTAATCCATGATTTGACAATATGATGCTACAGTAAATGTGTGCTAATCATGGATTAATTAGGTTTAATAGATTCGTCTCGTGAATTAGCTTCCAGCAATTGATTTTGTAATTAATCTATGTTTAATACTCTTAATTAGTATCTAAACATTCGATGTGACAGAAATTTTAGGAGCTAGGCCGACTGAAGTTTAATTCATGTCACGTCAAATGTTTAGATACTAATTAGGAGTATTAAATATAGACTAATTACAAAACTAATTGCACAGATGGAGACTAATTTGCGAGACGAATCTATTAAGCCTAATTAGTCCATGATTCGACAATCTGATGCTATAGTAATCATGTACTAATGATGGATTAATTAGGCTTAATAGATTCGTATCGTGAATTAGCCTCCATTTGTGTAATTAGTTTTATAATTAGCTCATGTTTAGTCCTCCTAATTAGCCTTCAAATATTTGATGTGAGATAAATTTTAGTCGGGACTAAAGATCCAAACAACCCCTAGTGCATCAAATAAAATGACGAATTCACGATGCATGGGACATGACAACTCTGCTCTATCTCGACAAGAGCTCTAATATAATAGGACATGTTCGCTTCAGCTTATAATCCGGCTGAAAAGTTGAAACGGCTGATTTGTTGTGAGAGAAAAATACTATTTGGTGGTTGATAAGCCGGCTGAATAAGCTGAAGCGAATAAACCCTAAGATTTTCTGCGCACTAGATAGACTACCCAGTGACACAAGCAGTTTAAGGGATCAAAATGGAGTATAGGCGACTGATCTGAGGCACATCATCAGGCGTCAGCTGGAAGGGGAGGTTTATTCCGTCCCACTAGTCCTTGTCGGGCCGCGCGGTCCCAACAGGAATGCTGTGCTGTTGCTTCACTCAAAGGCAACCAACATCCAGCACCCATGGCTGTGTGCTTGAGAGGTTGGTTATGCAAACGCCATGGCCGTGTACATCGAGTACATAAACTCAGATCTGAATCATGAGAACCTTGGCTCTAGTTTCAACTTCCTGCACCTCAGTGCTTTGGGTTCAAATCATCCCATCCATAATCGTCCCAAATGATGCGACCTTTGTACAGTAGCACACGGAGCCAGCACTATCTCCTGGGACCCGGTGTCCGGTGGGTGGACCAAACCCCCAGGCCGGCGACCGGCGCGCTCTGTAGTCTGTAACCGAAGCACCACACGCAAACCGCACCCGACGCGCGCAGCTCAGCCGCCCCCCACCCCCACGCGCATTCCCGCATTTCCATTCCACCCCGCCCGCCGCTCCCCTCCCCTTTCTCTCTCCTCTATAAACCCCACCGCACCAAGGAGAGAGAGAGAGAGAGAGAGGAGCATTCCTTCCTTGCCGCTGGCCGCTGCACTCCCCCAGAGCAGAGCGCACCCAACCTCCACACCAAGCAAAAGCAGAGCAACCTCTTCCCCCTCCCACTCTCCCATCTCCGCTCGCCCGCCGCGGCCGCCATGGCGGGATCGACGCGCGCGCTCCTGATCCCGCTCCTCCTGCTGTTGGCGCTGGCGGCGCTGGCCCGCGCGGGCGAGGTGCCGGCGGCGTCGGCCCTCGGGTGGGAGCTCGGGGTGGTGGGCGCGGCGGAGGACGAGGAGTTCGGCTTCCCCGACGGCGACTCCGTGGCGCGCCGGGTGCTGCAGAACCAGAACAACGGGTACATAAGCTACGGCGCGCTGCGGAGGGACAACGTGCCCTGCTCCGTGCGGGGCGCGTCCTACTACAACTGCCGCCCCGGCGCCCAGGCCAACCCCTACTCGCGCGGCTGCAACGCCATCACCCGCTGCCGCGGCTGATCTCGGGCCGTTCGATCCCCGCGCGGCGGCGGCCACCGGGAAGAGGAGGAGGTTCATATTCCTGTTAATCCCACGCCGTTGATTCAGAATCAAAAAAAACAAAGAAAAATTGTTGATCTGCCCTTTCAATTATTTAGTAGTACGATTATTTCTCTTGTCGTCAATGCTGTGGATTTTAACGAGAATGATTGGTGGTGGTTGGGCTGCCGCCCAAGCGATTCGAGTCCGTATGGTCCTGTAAATTGCATGATTTGTGTGATCGAGCAACGGGTGTATAAACACTGATGGTTATTTCCTCGTGAACCTGTGTGATTGTGATTGTAGCCAGGGAGGGATTCGTGTAGCTGTCCAGCTCCTTGATTTCATATTTCTTTAAGCTTCTTCGGAGTCTTAGCTAGTGTAACGATATTCTTTGCTTGCTCTGATTGCAACTTGCAATTTATTCTAAACGTCCACCTTGGGTTTGCAACTTGCAAATTCTTCTAGACGTCGCCCCCCTTGGGCGCCTGCCAATTTTGCCGTTGTGCCGGGCGGCTGCCGGCCATTGGCCATGCCCCGGTGGATCGTGCCTCGGAGGAAGCAAGGTCAACTAGGTTTCTTTTTGGTTTTCGAGGCATTTAGAATCGGAAACAAGAATAGAAGAACGGTTCTTGGACCGAGTTCCTTTTTTCTTTCCTCTATCAAATCTGTTTCTTGGCCTCTACATGATTTTGCAAACATATCTTCGAATTATAATAACTTGTTAAACGGAAACCCCTTTCATCTTCTACTTGGGCTAACGATTTGAAAGAGTGGGCCTGTTCGCTTCAGCTTATAAGCCGGCTGAAAAGCTGAAACGGCTGATTTGTTGTGAGAGGAAAACACTGTTTGATGGCTGATAAGCCGGCTGAATAAGCTGAAGCGAACAGGCCGAGTATTTGCTTCCAGTTCCCCCAATGATTTATATATGGTAGTAACCCGTTACCTTCTGCAGTTCTGCTGCTCCTAGTGTTAAATCGGGTTCGTTTGTATAGCAGTTTCAGTTCATCTGACCGACTAGCTGATAGCTGCTCCTTTCCATGTACGGGATGAGGAATTATTGCGCGTTTATAATCGCCACCAAACGACATTCGAGTAATGGAGAATCTCACCAGGACGCGATTTTGGGAGAGAAATCTTGGTTGATTCTTCCTCCGCTTCGTCCTGCAACACCATTGATTCGCACATTCATAATGCTACAACCGTTCACGCGCGGCACATGGGCACATTAAATTAAGATGAAAAACCCGGTGCGACGAGGAGAGCAATGCAAAATCCTCTCGTCACGGACGCGCCTCATTTCTTCTCTTCTCTCCATCACGTGTGCTACTAATTACCACTACTAAATGCTGCTGCAGCTTTGCCCTCCAGCAAGGTTACAGACAGTACTGCATTTCCTTCCTTCTTTCACAAGTACTCCTATTTTTTTTTTCTAATGCAAAATATAGTGCTAGTTGTTTGTTCTTTCATATGCTGATAAAATACTCCATGACAGCTAAGATTTACGACTAGATACTCAACCAATCCGCACCAGCCGCCCCAGCATGATTAGCAGTAGCCTGACGAAATGGTCAGCGATAATGCAGCTGATGATAGCAGCCGCTAGTTCGTTTCAGAAGCGTCAGCCTTTTTTCTCTCCTCCGTGTTCTGTCAGGGATTAGTAGAATACTGGATTTAGCTTTGCTGACAGCAGGGCACGGAGGAGCGACCCCATTGGCCAGCAGGGAACAAAGGCACTGTTAAAAAAAGGGGGGCAATGGAAAGTTCAGCCACCGACACCGCGTCGCGCATAGCAGCAGCCACATTGGAGTAGGACCGTTGGGAAAGGGAAAGCACTCTGCTGAGAAAGCATTCATGTCCGGGGATTAGGATTCGGTGCGGCGTCTGATTAGGGCCGGTTGTTAGCGCAAACGGCATAGGATATGATGGGTATGGACTGCATCATCATCACATCATGCAAGTTGCGGAGAGGAGAGGGGCTGGTGGTTGGGAACTGCCAGTACGACGTTTTCGCTCGCGGCACTCTTCATTGTCGCCCGGTTGGTTTGGTTGGTACACCGTCGCTTTCCTCCCTGCCCCGCCCGCCCCCGACGCTTGCTCATCCTTTCGTGCTTTTGCTTTGCTGCTTGCTTCCCTCCGTTGTGAAATTGGAATAGGAATACGAATGCGACTTTTCATGGGACGTTGCCTTTGGCTGGGGCTGCTGGGTTGGTTCCTTGCGGCCTTTATGCGCGGCCTGCCCGCGATCTCGTCGTCGTCTCTCATCGCTTTCAGCTGCTGTGCGCGCATACAACGATTGATTATGACATTCTCATCAGTTTCGGGGCCCTCTCTGACGCTGATCCACCGCCACAGATCGCTAAATCAGCACGCGCCATGATGCACACACTGCAACAGGGGCATCAGCGATCCGTTCCAAGGGCGTCCGGTCAATTTCGGTTAGAACCTTAAAAAGTCCTATGATATGGATGTCTGGAAATCCAAATTATTCAAATTCATGTATGCTAAAAACGCTGATCCGTATTCGTATTCGTTTTTATTTTGGATGTCAAATGGATGTATCCGGATTCAATTTTTAGTGTTTTTCTCTATCCGGTTCCAGATTCGTATTCGACAAAAATGTGAAATATCCGACATTCTCCGTATCTGCAAAAAGAATAAAGTACCCAATGAAACCATCTAAAACTTATTTATATTACTAAATACTAATTACAAATGATGTTAAGTTTAATATTGCTAATAAAATAGTTATTTACACCATTCAAACTATATGACTAATTATGTTAACCTAATATTACTAGATGTATAATGATAAATTTTAATTATTTTTAATATGACTAATCATATTAATTTTAAATACATTATGTTATTTATTAAGTGAATAAATCATATTTAAATGTATTGATGAACTTATTTTTATTATTAAATGATATATATTTATGGAAATACTTATATATTTATTTTTATATATTTATTTTTATATATTTAATTATTTATTAATAAATATGTTATTTTCAATAAAATATCTATTACGTACTATGCTCATAATTTACTCCCTACTTGTAACATGATTTTGATCAATTATAAAATCATCGATAAAGCAAGATTGATACTCGTCATGACACTATGCTATAAGTCGAGTAAGTATCCGAATCTGAATCCAAATTCAAACTATTCATTTTGAATTCGAATTAAAATATGGTAAATAATGCTATCCAAATTTAATTCCATGCATATCTAATCCGAATCCATCCCTACCTTTCTGTGGTAAATAATGCTATCTGAATTCAATTCCATGTGTATCTAATCCGAATCCATCCCTGCCTTTCTCTTCGTTCAGTGTCAGCCACGAAACAAATCACAAATGACATTGGAAGCAGAGCGCTAAGAACAATCGGTTTGCCTACTTCGGTTCCACTGCAAAATAGTTTTTTTTTCAGCGGAACCATTAAGCAAACCGATTGTCACATAGGATTACACCATAACATGCCGTAGACCGAAGTAGGCAAATCGAAGTATATCCACCGCATCTATCTCCATGCAAGGTGACTTGATAACAAAAGTCCTCAAAACACTCGTGCGTCGTGACACCACTCCTACAGCAACTGATGGATGCATGACATAACGCGGGTTGCAAGATTTTCAGAATCCATTTTTTCCCCTAGAGCGAGCTAGCTTACCACATAGAAAGCCCAACATGTTTTTGTTACCACCTCGCCAGCTACATAATCATCCGTCCAACTTGATCGCCCACAACACGGAGGGGGAGGGCTTTGAAACGATCAGGTAACTGTGACCTATCGTTCGAACGCATAGTTTCTCAGACTCACACCATAGCGAGTATATTGGTGTTATGTAATACTCCCTCCGTGCTTGTAAAGGAAGTCGTTTAGGATATGATTGTGCTTACCAAGGAGTGATTAATAGGGGGTATTTTTCCATATCTGCCCCTATTAAAAAACGGTTGCGGGTGCATTCCATATGAGAAACAACCATAGTTCAGATGGCTAGTGCAGCAAGGCGTTGGCCCTGAGGTCCTGGGTTTGATACTTGGCGGGCGTCACTTTTTTATTACTGGCTTGATTTTGCATGGCACTATTTGGCCCTGCGTGTCGTGTGCCCTGTGGCTGCATGGCGCGCGGATTTGATTCTGCTGGGCGTGGTGCGCGTGCTGAGCTGCTTGGGCGTGTTGGGCGCCATGTGTTTTGTTGGTTTTTCACATGCAAACGATTTTTGCAATGGCACCACATGATTCTAATTTTTGCGCTCGATAGCTCCGACGTTTGTGTTCCACCATGCCTATTTTAACGGAGTCTTTCCCCCGGTCTCTTCTCTTTCCATTACCGTGCTTCATCTCCTCACTTTCCCTCTCTTCTCTTCACTACCACATGCAATGGTTGATCCTAGAGTTGCTGCCTTTGATCTGAACATTCGCTTAAAAGAAGATGACAACGACAATCTTGCCTTCGATCTCAACGAGCCAATATTGGAGTCCGGCAACGACTATGGGAATCACCTCTCTTGTTTGAGTTTGTTGTTTCCCTCAAGCGCCATCTTTTCTGATTTTTTTATTTCATTTTTGGATAGGATTTGATTTGAACTTGCCATTAGATGAATATGGTGCGGTTGACTTTGATTACATACAAAACCTCGTTGGTAATTTATTTTTCAGTTTGTTCTTTCCTTTTTGATTATTTTGTATGTAATCCGTGGTTAACAAGAAGAATGTTCTTTTTTTCTTTTAATAGAACAAGATGTTGAGGTTCCCGTTGAAGTACACTATAGAAGGAAGGACATGACAGAAGAAGTCACAAGACAAGTGTACCAAGTATTGTTGGCTAGAAGCAAGAATGAGACACTAGGAAAGAAGGATACAAGAATTGTTGTTGATTAATTTGGAGTGCACATTTGGTCAGTTCAACGCTTATGGAAGCGAGGTAAACACCAACTTGCTCATAACATTCCTGTTGTGGTTGCAAGTAAAAAGAAGGGTAGATGTGGCTGCAAGGCAGTTCCTCTTGATTTGGAACAATTGCGCAACATTCCTCTCAAACAAAGAATGACCATAGAAGATGTGTCTAGTAAACTTGGTATGAGCAAAGCTAGGATACAAAGGTATTTGAAAAAAGGTTTGCTTAGGCGTCACTCTAATAGCATCAAACCATACCTCATAGATGCTAACAAGAAGACTAGGTTGAAGTGGTGTGTTGACATGATTGAGCAGGGTTTGCTTGGTGATCCAAGATTTAAGGATTTTTTTTGATTTTGTGTTCATTAATGAAAAATGGTTCTACCTCTCTCAAAAATCTAAAAAATATTACTTGCTACCCGAGGAAGATGAATCACATCGCACTTGTAAAAATAAGAATTGCATCCCTAGGCTCATGTTCTTGTGTGTTTGTGCTCGGCCAAGGTTTAGGAATGGAGAATGTGTTTTTCATAGAAAAAGAAGTTATTTTCCACTTGTCACTTATGAACATGCTGTTAGAAGAAGTCACAATAGTCTTCATGGAGAACAATTAATCAAGCCAATTATTTCAATCACAAGAGAGGTGATTAGAGATTTCATGGTAAACAATGTGCTCTCTGCCACTCGAGCCAAATGATCAAGAGAAGATGTGAACAAGACAATTTTCATATAACAAGATAATGCACCTTCCCATTTAAAAGTGGATGATCCTATTTTTTGTGAGGCTGCTAAGCAAGAAGGGTTTGACATTCGCCTCATTTGTGAACCACCTAATTCTCCAAATTTTAACATTTTAGACTTGGGGTTTTTTTGAGCTATTCAGCTATTCAATATAAGAAGGAAAAGATCTAGTTCCAGCAGTCCAACAGGTAAATTGATCAATTATTCACTTGCTCTATTATTTCTTGAACAACTAATATACTCATTGATTGAATTTTTGAACACATATTTGTAGGCATTCTTAGAGTACTCTCCATGGAAAGCAAACAGGATTTTTGTAACACTTTAGAGTGTTTTGAGGGAAGCCATGAAAGTTAAAGGGTGCAACAAGTTCAAGATTCCTGACATGCAAAAAGAAAAACTAGAGAAAGAAGATCGGCTGCCATTGCAAATCTATTGTGAATCTTCCTTGCTAGCCGAAGCAATTGCTATCCTTCCTGCATCAAATTAGAAGAAGAATATTAGAAAATGCAAGCATGTTAGTCTTTGCAGCATGCTAGCCGAAGCAAGAATATTACTAGCAAATTAGTTTTTGCATGCCTGTTAGGTCGACTGAATGAGACATGTACCTTACTGTTGTTTCTTTGCATCTTGCTTCATCTTTGCATCTTCCAACTTCTTCATATTGTAGATCTCGTCCAACTTCTCGATAACGTGCTTAGGAAGAAGTATTGCGTCACCATCCATTTGAAGCTTCTCCACACCAAGAAGGTTGAGCTCACAATCAAATTTTTCTATGCCATCAAGTATCCATGTTGTGAGATTGTAGTCTCTGTGTACAATACCGCAATGTGCACTCCTGCTAGCTTCGTGGCGAGCTTGGTAGCAGCCTTCGTCGTCATTGTCGGCGTGGAACGTGCCGCAGTGAGCACATAGAGACTCCGACATCACCTCAACGGAGTCCGGCACCACGTTGACGGAGTCTGACGCCATCTCGACCGAGTCTGGCCCCATCTCGACCGAGTCCAGCGCTATCTCCAAGGCCAGCGTCATCTTCGAGTCTGGCGTCATCTCTGAGTCCAGCACCTCCTCCATGGCGCTAGACTCCATGGCGCGAGGAAGGAGTCCGGCGCCATCTCGACCGAGTTCGACGCCATCTTGACTGAGTCCAGCGCCATCTTGACCGAGTCCAGTGCCATCTCTGAGGCCAGCGTCATCTCCGAGTCTGGCGTCATCTCTGAGTCTAGCGCCTCCTCCATGGCGCGAGTGACCTCCATGGCGCTAGACTCCATGGCGCGAGGAAGTAAGGGAGTAAACTAGCGAGTGGTGAGGAAGACGTGTGGTGAGCAGCGAGGAAGGAAGGCGCAACGCGAGGGCGACGAAGACGTGCGGCGAGCGGCGAGGAAGGAAGGCACGCGGCGAAGAAGGGAAGCGAGCATGCGGTGCGAGGAAGGAAATTGAAGCGACCGTGCGGTGGCGAGTGAAACGAAGAGGCGAGATCAATGCGGTGGATTGCGAGCGCGTGATTACTGTGGACAGAAGCTGAAATGCAGGGGCAATCGCATCCAACTCCTCCCCTCCGAGCGTGCGATGACATCCTTTGAGAAAATGGGCCAAGAGCCCAGAACGTCTTCCTTTATGAGTACGGAGGGAGTATATTGTCTTATGCATTGACACGTAACCTTGAGACGACTAAACAAACAACATGTACAATGGGTTATCTTTTTAAGTATAGAAAAAAATATTATGAGTTGACAATCACAACTCGTACAATGGTGGAGTAGTCGTCTAATAGTCTTAAAATCTAGCCTATGAGGCGGTTGTTTCGCGAAATAACGATATCTTTTTCTCTCCTCACCCTCTCTCTTCCACATCAGAAAAAATCGTACGTGGCATTGTATGAGACGATCTATGAGACCGCTGAGGTGTAGCAATGTATTTGGTCTAATCATCTTCAGTTGTCACATAGGATTAGACATAGAGAAATGCAGTAACTATCTAACTGATAAACATGCATGGAACAGCAACCACAATTTCAATATCCCGAAAAGGTGGTGATTAAGCATTGCTCATTTCCTCTTTTGTCAATTGCCTAAAAAAATAGGGCTATCTACTATATACCCAAGTGTTTTTTCTTCTCCTTACACTCGAATTCTGCACTGTCGGATAAAAACAGATGGACAAGATCAACAACAGTAGATCCCGTTCCTGTCCGACTCTCATTCGTTTGGCTTGACCACTTCCCCTTCTTCCCGACGACCCGACCCGTCATACCGCCGCTGCCCACCCACCCTCCACCTTGTCAGCACCGTCCCCGGTGCCGGTGTGGCCCTCCCTCCCTCCACCACCCCTCCCTCCTCCATTTTCCCCATCGCCGAGCTCACCGCCACCGATGGCCCCTGCCTCCACTGCTGCCCTGGCCATCTCTGATGGGCCCACCTAGATCTGCTGCCGCTGTCTCGACTGCAAGCCTCCACACCAAGTCACCACCAGTGGTTGCGTTCACCCCTCTACAGCCTAACCGGAGGTCCTCTACCGCCCCGACGCGTGGTGCCCCGCCGCCCTATCTCGCCGCCATCTCGACCGCCACCACTGCCCACTACCCCTATCGCCCCAAAGCTTCTCTAGATCCACCGGACTCTTGGAGGACCCTACCCCGAACCCCTGAAGGTCGCCGGAGATGAGGAAGACGGCTTAAATATGATGGGGAGAAATTTGGGTGTGAGAGCTCTTCATAATACTATAATTTAGCAATCGCAAAAAATATTAACCATGAACCCCCGTCGCGTACATCAATTGGAAGAGGGGACAGTAATTTGCAAGATACGTACGCATGATTGCAAATCATGTGAGTAGAGAACTGACCTTCCATCCAGTAGCTTTTGTCCTGGATGACTTTGAACCCGGGACTAAAATGCTTTTAGTCCCAAGTCTAAATTTTGTAGACTGGTGGAGCCCTTTTAATCCTGGTTGGTGGTTCCAACCGAGATAAAAGTGGAGCTTTTAATCCCAGTTGGAGCCACCAGCCGAGATAAAATGAATTAGTCCCGATTGGTGGCTCCAACGGGACTAAAAGGATCCTTTTTAGTCCCTGTTGGAGCCACCAACCGAGATAAAATAATTAGTCTCGGTTGGTAGCTCCAACTGGGACTAAAATGATCCTTTTAGTCCCGGTTGGAACCACCAACCGGGATTTATCCACTTCTCTGACTCCTCTCTCTCCCTTGTCTAGCGACCCGTGCCCACCCTTATCTCCTAGCGACCTGCGCCTGGCCCTTTTTCCCCGCTCTCTCCCCTTATCTCCTAGCATTCCTCTCCTTCTCCCTCAGCTCCCTTCCTTCCCGCCTCCTCTCCCTCAGCTCCCTCCCTTCCTCGCCCGCCCAAGCCGGAGGCCGGGGAGGCGCCGGGTAGGCGGGCGGGAGGGAGCAGAGGGAGGCGGGTGGCGTGGCGTGGCGCGACACGGGTGGGCGAGGGTGGCGCAGACCCTGCGCGGGCGGAGCGGCGCCGACGGGTAGATGTCCTCGAGGTGTTACGACGAGGTTAGGCGTACGAGCTTTGGGCGGAGGTGAGATTTTTGGATCATGAATCAAATTTCTTGGTTTCGAGCTCATATCGATCTGTTCTTTGCAGGATGCGGGGTGGAGCGGCACCGGCGGGCGCAGGCGGAGCAAGCTTTCTTTATTTTATTTTGAAACTTTTTAGTCCCGATGGGAATACCCGGGACTAAAGGACCCCTTTTATCTCGAATAATTAGTTCCGGATGGATTTTTAGGATCTATGACCCCTACCAAGCAGGACTAAAGGTCCGTTTTCCACCCGTGACTGACAAAAAAATTATAGATAATATATACAGTAGTTCATGACTCAGATTAGCACTAGTGCGAATGTTATGGCTACAAGAAGCTAATTTCAGCTGCCGATGGCTTAAAAAAAAAGAAATGCAACATCGGAACCTGAACTAGATAAACGATGACGACCACTCTCGTAAAGTTCCAGCAAGTGAATCGATCGGTCCAAGTGTCCACACCCCGGGGCTATGCTATAGTTATAGCTGCATCATCAACGGGGGCATTGTCAGCGTGAAGGGGGAATGTAATAGAAGTTGGAGAAGTTAGAGTCAATCACAGATCGAATCAAATAACCTAAAAGCAACATGTAGAAGTGATAGGTCGTTCTAAAAAAAACATGTAGAAGTGATAGGATTTACGAGGAGAAAATCGATGGTGACGATAAGGATGGCAGCAGAGAAGGCTACTGCAACATACCACTCCCATGCGTGAGCACCATACCTGCAACGAACACACACCAAACAACTTTGCAATAAATAAAGAGAAAAATATTTAGAAGAAACATTTGCGGGTATATTTGAAAACAACAAGTATTTAACGATAGGTTGCAAAAAACAGAGATTTTAGAGCCTCTATATTTTGACCAGGGTATTATATGGTTTTCCCAACGTGTATTAGTAAAAACAATTATTATATCTCTAAAATACTAGCCCCTAAAAGTTGGAAAATTCTTCTGGAACCGGTTAAAATAATTGTAGTATCTAAAATTTACTCGTATAATTGCCTCCGTACCTCGCCATACTAGTGTATATGAAGAAGAAACTTGTTGTGGTGAACCATAAAGCTATCGACGCAGCCAAAACATATCCAAACTCCAAGTAAGAAGGACCGGGGGGACCTCGTCGTAGACATAGGTGGAAAAAGATAACGAGGTGGACAACAGCAATGGCGGCGAAGGTGAAGATTGTGCGCATGTTAGCACCGGCACCAGCCGTCTCCCAGAGGTCCTGGGTGCCGTGGAGACTCCCGGCGTGAGACGGAGGCGCGCCCGGGACGGTGGGGGTCGGGATGAGGAGTGCGAACGTGGCCAGGGGAGCGGCGAAGATGAAGCCGAGCAGGGTTGGGTAGATCAGGATCATGAGGACCAACACCGGACTGAAGGCCTCCCCTTCACCTACAAATTAAAACCGATCTCCTTTTTTGGTGAAAAAATTGCTGCGACTGATTTCTGAAGTACAGTCTTTGAAGTTTGACATATACCTTCATATTTACGTGGCTATCTTCTCCAGCAATCACCATGTTTACGTGAGATCGCGGCAGGCGACCGGCTCGGGGAAGAAAGATCGGAGGCGCTGCGGCGGCGAGACGGCCGGTGGACGTGGGTGAATTTGAGACCAGGATCGATGGAGGCGGCGGGCTGGAGTGCTAGAGATTGAAACCACGAGTATTATGTAGTACGGGCGGAGGGAGGGATGTCTTATATTGTTGAATTTTTTTATTTTTTATTTTACAAATTTGCAGAAATAAATAGGCGATCCAAAAATTTGCAGAAACAGACCTCTGCCGCCGGATCAAACGTCAATAAACAGCTACCGCCATCTCAACCAGCGGTAAGAGAAGATACCGCCGGCAATAGCTTCGCGCGTCCGCCACGTCAACTAGTAAATCCGCTTACCGACCTTTGATCCGGCAGGCAGCACACGGGTTGTAGTGGCGCGTGGGACAAGGCTGTTTCCGCCGTGCCACCCAGCGGTATCCGATTTCCGCCGGATCAGGAGGCGGTAACAGGCCCCGCCGATTCAAATAGAAGGAGCGGGATCGTTACCGCCGCCTGATTCGGTGGTAGCTGTCCCGCGCCTTTAAAAGTCGTGGAGCGGCCACCCCGGGCGTGTGTGCGTGCGCCTATTTCTGGACGCTAGAACCGAGAGAAGGGAGGGAGCCGAGGGAGCGGCCGGGAGAGAAGAGGAAGGGAGGGAGCGTTCGGGAGAGAAGAGGAAGGGAGGGAGGGAGGAGAAGAGAAAGAAAGGGAGGGAGGGAGGAGAGGAGATGATGGGAGGGAAGTAGGGTGGAGATTGAAGCTTAAAGCTTGGCTTCGTTTGAGGTATTATTACAAATCCTCTAGTTTAGCTTAACTCGTAGTTGGTAGATGTTGTAGTTGATGCAGTAGCTATATAAATGGTGTAGTGTTAATTAGTAGATGAAATGTAGGTGTTCGTATGAGACATAGAAAAATATAGTTTTGTCGGTATTGTGGATTTAGCTTAGTTATTTATGTTATAGTAAAATTAGTTTGCTGATTTATTTAGATAAATTTAAGATGAATATTATTAGCGATGCACGAGTTATATTTTATATATGTATTCAGAATGTAGGTGTTTTAGGGGTTAGTTGAAATTATTACATTTAGTAAAATGTTCATGTCGTGCATATCTTTATATAGTTTTTGGGAATGCAGGGGTGTTTAGGGCTGCCCCTCCGGAGCCCTTCACATACGACCGGTTCCAGACCAGAGCAGCGGCTCGCAAGACATGGTCGTGGTCGTGGTGATGTGCGTCACAAGTGAGGACGTATTTAGTCCATAGGATCTCCTTTATCTTTTGTAGCCGGTGCAAGCTATGATATGTACGATGCTGTAGACTATGATGTGTGCTCCTTTGCAGACTACATTATGTAGGTCAGTGCAGAGACTTTGATAGCTAGGCCTGTGCAGGCTATGATATCCATGCATGTCCTTTTCCATTTGCCATCATGGACATGGATCATGTTAGTAGCGTTCTATATATGAGACGTTCAGGCAAAACGTTCAAATGCACTACTAACACTTCTTAACCCGAATCCACTGTTTGTAGTGAGGTTGCATCTCCCTCTAAGAAATGTTGTCCTAGAGGGAGGAGCAAAATGGGGTTCCACCATGGAATGAGCGCCCCAAATGCCACTGCAGCTTTTGTGCGTGGTTGCAGGTATAGGAGGATCGCATACCTAGAGGGAAGAAGGGGTGTAGGTACTTCAAGTGTCCCGACATTGATGATGATCTCATGATCAGGCCGTTCATAAATATTTGAAATATGTTTTCTACGTACTTGTACCTTGAACTAATCAGGAATGAACATGCAGGCATGCACATTCATGGAATGGATCGATAGTAGGCCTTCAGGGGAGGTGCCCATAATCCAAGTGGTGCTAGAGACCAAAACCCAATACTATGGTAGGCTAGAAACGGCTTGAGACGCGGCACATGCTCTTCGGCTCGAGCAAGAGGAACGCATCTGCCAACAACAGATCCGTTTGAAGGGCAAGGAGGATGAACTGCAGAGGAGGCATGACCAGTTAGGTGCTCGAGAGACAGCATTGAAACGGCAGGAGGAAGAATTCGAAGCTCGTTAGGCGCAACTCCTCTAGGAAGAAGAGTGACAGATGAAGATGTAGAAGTAGGAGGCAGAATGTTCCTCCAAAATAGTGAGGAAGGGGAAACTTCCCCACCCAGTAGAACGTTACTCATCCTCCACCAATTTACATTACCTAAGGTATTTTATTCCAGGGAAGGTGCTCTTTGGGTTTGTCATGTTGGACGCCTCGGATGCGATTGTACTGTTGTTTGTGCTGTGATAACATTTTGTCTCCATGCTTCGAGTACTAAGATTTTACACTATTCCCATTATACTGCTCTGTAGCCAATACAGTACTCAAATAGTGGTAAATCACTATTGATGTGAACTCTCACTGAAAAGCCTATACTATAGACTGTAAGGACTCTGAACGTGAGCCTTCTTAGGCAGATGGGACTAGACACTGAGCCCTACATCTCTACACCTACAAAGACTATATCTAGCTTTTTTCAGGATGATTGAACATGATGGGGTACTGAGCATATGGGGGTGCAGTGCATCTCCATCTCAGCACTCCTTGTATTGGACCTTTCTCTCCCGTATTCTTCCACACTACTGAGTAGGAGGAAGAACAATGACATCCACAAGAGAGAGGTCGTGGGAGGAGGGGAAGAGGAGGGCATGCTTCTATTCCCACCATCACTTGGCCAGGTTCTTTTGGCCCAACGGAGTATGAGGCACCCCTCGACGACTTCCCTCTAGAGGACAGGGCTAACTACGCCCCTCCAAATTCCCTTAGGCCTTATCATGACCATCATGATACGTGGCTAATGTGTCACCGTGACGTGACTTGTGTCGTCCAGCTATTTGATAGCTACGGTGATGGAAACTGGTGTTTTTTTCGATGCTCGTATGGACTTCTTTACTGTTCCTAAGCTTTTCGTGCTACAAACTAACATCACGTTTAGTCTTATCTCGATGAAAGAAACTGCCGCTATGCAAAGTGGGTCAATTCACCACTTCCTGAGGCAATCCAAGAGTACTCCACTACCTGAAGTGCAAGATCTTTGACCTCAAGCATAAGATCGAGGATCTTCAATCTGAAGTTGATGTGAATCCTTAAGCGGTTAACATCGCAGGTGACTTGATTTGTACTGATTCATGGTGCAAGTGCCCCTACCACCACAATAAGGATCGCCCCCGTCTCCGCCATCCTCTGGGCCATCCTCTGGGGGTGCTAGCTACTATGATGCTGGGCCCTCCCAGTTCTCACAAAGCCAGTTCTACTAGAAAGTAGACATGGCTCTATCCCAGTTATTTCGATTATCTAAGGCATGTTAGGTTTAGCAATGGAACATATTTAGGATAGCATTCATGCCACACATGCCACTGCAATCTATAATTAATTGTTCACCCTAGAGTCGTTGTTGTTCGTATGTTGTGCACGAATTTCATTTCTATCTGTTATAATTTTGCTGGAAACAGCTATGTATCTAATGGCCGGGAGTTAATTCATTTTCAATTATTTCCTCCAAGCGCTCTACCTCTCTCAAATTATGAAGTTTTGTATTGCAACCAAAAGTAACATATCTGAATATTTAGTGCTTCCAATGTTACTTGATATTTTTTTACTAGGAGACAAAATTACACGAAAAAAAACCCAAGTTATACTGGTTATAGCTGCCAACACACAACAAAACCGGCTGTTGGAAGGGGGGGAGCTACCGCCGTTTGATCCGGCGGCAGAGCTCCATTTCTGCAAATTTTTGGATCGACTATGTATTTCTGCAAATTTGTAAAATAAAAATATAAAAAAATTCTATATTGTTGGTGGGCTTTGAGGAATTGACCCTTGGCCGAATGTCTTATATTAGAATCAGGTTGATAGGTTCCATCAGAAAGAATTTAACCAACCAAGTGGGTTTAGTTCGCCACCTATTTTTATTGATGATCACTAATTTATTCACTTTTAATCCAAAAAACAAATTACTTTTATCTTTTACAACTCAATAATTAAAATAGTTTAGACGATTCAAATATACCATCTCAACAAATTAAATTGTAAAATTTGAGGATATATCTTTCCACATTTTGTTGCATGGAGACATTTAAATAATCGGGTGAGAGTCTATCAAAAAAAAAAAAATCGGTGAGCACAATTTAGTTTTGTTCCCACCCCAAACATTATTCTCGATTTACATTATACTATTCACTTGTCACACTATTGTTAGCTAAATTTAATTAGATTTCTGTTTATATTGCTAATGTTGCATACATGCAACCAAACCAAAAACATGAAAGGATTATGTCTTTTCATCGACAATCTTTTTTAATACATTTCTTAATACTGGCCTTTTATGCACAGATTGTAGGGAAAAATATTTAGTATGGTAACATGCCAAGAAGTACATACACTATATTGCCTTTTCATCACATTTGGAGATGACATTGGAAAAGCCGATACCAAAATTGCTTTTCAGTCCTATTGGCGTTCCACTTGCGCAGAGCATTACCAGTTAAAACCGCTATTCATGAATTTAATGGCATGATTCCTCACAAATATTTGAGCCGTTCAAGACTTTCTAATATGATGGCAGCATCACATCAAAGCTAAAGAGATTGATGGGCAGCATAGGCACCCCCCGGTTCTAATATATAACATCAGAGCATCACACTGGCAAGCTGGAACTGTCAGCCAGCTATAACATCTTCCATTCTGCATTTCTGCTTAATTCCAATAAGTTATCTGCATATACCAAGTGACATACATAAGCTTTCTGAAAAATGTGACCACTCATCTCATCCACACTCACAAAAAAAAACAAAATAATAAAAAGGAACTACAACCAATAGTCACAATAGTACAATAGCTGTTCCTATTTTCACATGCCCCTTAAACATGTACATACCAGTCCTGAACTTTTTTGAACTTGGTGAGGACAGGATAAATATTTTCGAAGGCAGTGTATGTCTCATCACTCGCATGGAAAGATAGTCTGACAAAATCAAGCCATGAAAATGCACAGGCAATGCCTGCTAATCTTAACTCCAGTTAGAGCAACCTTGCCTGAAACAAAAATTAGCATGACAATCTTCAGTTGCTCTGGTTCATACTGTGAGGGAAAGGCATGCAAAACATCAATTTTAGAGCACATATAGGAAAAATAAAAAAATAAGGGATGTAAGGTGACAGAACTGTGGTTAATAAGCCAAAGATTGCACCTTACACTTGACAAAAGCACCAAGCAAGTATGCAAGACCGTCAAGCAAGATTGGGAATTCAACATCGTAAGACGCAACAATGTTCTAAATGTTGAAGTCCTGAGATTATAGAAATAAGAAGTTTGGTGACAATGATTTATCAAATAATATTACACAAGTCTTACGAATAGAATAGGTACCTTCAATTTTGGAGTAAAAACCAATATTCTGGATGATGTGAGCATACTGCAAACAGCAAAACAATTGCCATCAATTCATACAAATGACCTAACACCAGTCTTGTGAAGCCACTGGAAGTAAACATAAAGATGAAATAGAAGCCAAGGTACTCTACATCAACCTTGCAATAAAAATTCAGTTAGACCAATCTTGCAACAAAATTCAATTCATCAGATAAAGTCAGTACCATCTGAATAGCAGCTTGCAAATTATAGCAGAGAAATAAAAAAAGCTAGGTATATGTAATTCAATTGCTTCCAAATGTGGTCTTTCGTATTCTAGTTTTCCATTCATTAATTCTAACAGGCTCAACATCCATTGCTCTAAGTAAGTTTGAAGCATGAAGGAACATTGTTGGACATCAGCAATGGAAGCTAGAAGCATTGTTTGTCGGAAGTGATAATAGGAGTAGTGTTGTAAATTTGCCTTTCAAAATCAAATGAAGTGAAGTTGTATCAAGAAAATTTTTGAATGCACACGTTCGACGTTCGTGACCCCCAGTTCTTTTACTGCCAAGACAGAAAAACACTAAGCTCTGAAATTTTTGGAAAGGCAAGAACAACAATAAAGAAATTAAGTAGATCTATATTAATAAATTATATCCTCTAGGTATCACTAATTGAAAACAATGGCATATGAAGAAGAAGAGGTCACGAAAATGTATCACTAAAACACTTAATCTGAATCATTATTTAGAAAAAAGAAACAACTATTACCTCAGTGCTAGCACTATCATGAACTGTATAATGTACAACAGTTTAGCAGGCATAAAAGATATTGTTTTTTTTAAGAACCCATAAAAGGTACTGTAACATAAATGATTTAATATTATATTGTTCTTGAGGATTACTATTAGTGTTTCATAAGAAATATTCAACCGTTAAAAAACGTCCACATGATTGATGGCCTTTCTTGGGGATGAACGTTTGAGTTGGGAGAAAAACAACATAAGCAGGGTATGAAATATGAGGTGGTTCAACAACTGGTTATCGGCTTCTCCACCAGTAAATTGGCAGTATGTAATGTGAGCAAATCGCTCCAGGCCACATCGATCTGCTCACATTATAGAATATCTCATATCGGCTTCTCTACCAACGAAATGTTGACCAGGCATCGACGACATGCACGGCATGCCAAGCCCAACAACAAGAGGTCAGCACGAACGGGTCAAGATGGAAGCAAGCTGGGACGGGCCAAGAAAAAGGTCGAGGAAACGGGCGAGGTGGCAGCACACACGGTAAAAAGTGAAAGTATGGGAACACGCGTCACGTAGCCATACGCCTAGAAGGAGAGTTGCTCCCGTCGCTCAGAATTCTTCAAGCCTAGGAGGTTAGTTATTATTTTATTATTAGGAACTCGTAAACCTGCAATTGCATCTTCTATTTATCATGCACGCAATATTGAAGTTGTGTACATGGCACTCGAGCAATTTAGGGAGGCCTTAGCACATGTTTTCTCCTACACGCACCCACCACTCCAGCCAGGCACCATGTCTTGTTTCGCTCGTCGACATCATGTCCTATATACACTACTATGAACCAAACCTGTCACCCAACCAGCATGTTTTTTAAGACATGTTCTGTACTTGAACTCCTAAGTATAGCTATAACGCCAATGTACTAAAGATCAACCGTCTTGCCTCGTTTAGCAAACCATGCACATAGTATAGCGACACAAAAACCTATTCTCGCTCCTCGTAATCCTCCTGACCATCCAAACTACAAACTATTTTTTTTTATAAAACCTCTGTCGCCATAAATTGTAGCACTGTTTTTCTCTCTCCTATATCCCTTATTTCGTCCACCAGCCGTTGGCTCCGGCCAAGGCTGACGGAGCCTTTCCTAACAATGGACACCCTCCATCTCCCGACGCTCCTCGCTGCCGCCCTTCTCTTCTCCTCGTCCTTGGCGCTGACCTTCGACGAGGAGGCCACCACTGCCCGTCGCCAGGAGCTCTCCTTCGAGCACAACCACCACCCGACCGACCACGTGCACATCGACATCGACATCGACATCAAGATCCAAAACCCGCGCCTCCTCACGGCGCACAAGGCGCTGCATGCGCTCAAGGACGCGCTCTACTCCGACCCGAACAACTTCACCGGCGACTGGGTCGGCCCCGACGTGTGCGCCTACAACGGCGTGTTCTGCGTCCCGTCGCTGCACAACGCATCGGAGAGCGCCGTCGCGACGCTCGACATGAACGCCGCCGACGTCGCGGGATACCTTCCCAAGGAGATCGGGCTCCTCAAGGACCTCGCCGTGCTCCACCTCAACTCCAACCGGTTCTGCGGGGTCATCCCGGAGGAAATCAGGGACATGGCTGAGCTCTACGAGTTCGACGCAAGCAACAACCGCTTCGTCGGGCCGTTCCCCGCGGCGTTGCTCGACGTCCCCAAGCTCAGCTACCTCGACATCCGGTTCAACGACTTCGACGGCCCGATCCCGCCGGAGCTCTTCCAGAGGCCCTACGACGCCATCTTCCTGAACAACAACCGGTTCACCTCCGGCATCCCTGAGACCATTGGCAAGTCGAAGGCGACGGTGATCGTCCTCGCCAACAACGAGCTCGGCGGGTGCATCCCCCGTAGCATCGGCGAGGCCCTGGAGACGCTCGAGCAATTCGTTTTCACCAACAACAGCCTCACCGGCTGCCTGCCGGTCGAGGCGGCGCACCTGATGAATGCGGCCGTGTTCGACGTCAGCGGCAACGCGCTCACGGGCTCGATCCCGCCGGCGCTGGCCGGGCTCTACAAGGTCGAGCAGCTGGACCTGTCGAGCAACATGTTCACCGGGGATGTGCCTGGGGACGTCTGCCAGCTGCCGGGGCTGGCGAACCTGTCGGTCTCGTACAACTTCTTGACGCGCGAGGCCGCCGAGTGCGGCGCGCTGGACGGGAACATGGGCAGGTCCTTCCATGACGAGGCAAACTGCATGGGGCAATCGAGGCCCATGCAGAGGACCGCAGATGAGTGCCAGCCGGTCGTGAGCAACCCTGTGGACTGCACCAAGGTCGAACCGTGTGGGTGGCCAAACTGGCCACCGGTGGAGCCGGCGCCCAAACCTGCACAGCATCCGCCACCGCCGCTGCTGCCAGTGGCATCCCCGCCACCACCTATGCCGTCTCCGCCACCGCCAACAGCATCTCCTCCACCGCCGATTTTCTCTCCACCGCCGCCAACAGCATCACCGCCGCCGCCGCCACCAGTTTACCCTCCGCCACCGCCGATAGCATCACCGTCGCCACCACTGGTTGTTGTGCCACCCGTACGAGGAACGAAATACCAGTCACCACCGCCACCGCTTTTCCCAGGCTACTAAAAGCCGAGAACATGAGTGATGATGTGTACAGGAGTTGTTAACTTGTTATTGTTCCAATATTTTAGCACAAGAGAAATCGAATGTAATCTAAGCTCACACTTTTCCACATCAAGAGGGTGCCCATACATATATTCTTCTTATAATTCATTAATTCTGACATGGTTTGCATCCCTTCCCTTCTAGCCACTTACAAACGGAATTGCTAAATAACACTAAGCATTTCTGTGACATTGGTGTTAGATCGAACGACCAAAATTCTAGCGTGGGAGGGGTGTGTTTCACCCAGCTATGGTGAAGGCAGCCCCGGAGAGGGGGTGTGCTTCACCTTTGCAAAACGACTTGACTCCCTCACCGTTGCATGGTCTACCATTCAAATTCAACTGCTCAATTTGTTGACATCAGTTTTTGACCAGAGTCAACCGCTGTGGATAAAGTTCTGATAGCTGATGGAAGAGAAATAGAGAAAAACCGTTGATGACCCCACGCTGACCAAGACTAGCCGCGGAAGGCTAGATTCCGGAAGCCGATAGAAGACCAAGGAAGGCCTAATCCGAAATGAACCGATAGAAGACCAAGGAAGGCTTGATCCGAAATGAAATCAACTCCACCAAATAAGAGAAAGTGTGAAGATTTATCTTTAGTAGTTTTTAGAAATAGCTGTAATAGTCGTGTCGTAATCTACTAGGATTTTTAGTTTGCTCCAGGGTATAAATATAAACCCATGAGCCTTGTAATCAATCAATACAAACTTTCAGCACCACACCCCCAAAACCCTAGGAGTAGGAGTAGAGTAGATTCGATGAGTTCCTTCCTACACGCACGGCTGCATCAACTTCGATCTCGCAAGCTTGTAAGTACCGTCACCCGGTCATTACAGCCTCTATCAGAACTTTCTAAGTTAAGTCTTATATTATGATATTCAATTGTTTGGCTAGTTATCGAGTTATCTTAGATTGCAAGTAGAACTTTCTAGACCTCGGCCAATATTCTGATTGTCTTCCACGTTGCTCACAGTTATCGAGTTGTTTGGTATTATTAAGTTGCATAGTATCGATCTCTTAGTTTTATCAAGCACTCACAGTTATCGAACGGCTTAGATCTTATTAGGTTGTCTTCATTGACTCCTTGACCTTGTTTAAGTGTTCATCAGTTATCTGATCGTATCGACTGGTTAGATCTTGCATGCTTTTAATATTTTATATATGCTAGGTTCGACAGATCTTTACCCCTACCCCTCGTATTGCTAGTCGTTGGATCCATCATAATGCTACTGTTGATAGCCGATCATCGACCGTGTATCATCCATATCTCACAGAAGTGTGGCAATATAATTAAGCCAATAGGGGCGCGTACGAGATCTTACTGCCGCAAGCTTGTCTGTTAGGTTAATGGGCCGAAGTTAATTTCCTCTCACCGTGTTACCTTTTCTAAGTTCAATTACATGGTCATGACATTGATTAAGTTCCATTAGTTTAATTAACTTGTAAGCAGTGGGCAAGAGGTCCTTATTGCTATGTTCTAATCTTTTAAGTTAATAGATTGACGTCAATACCCTCTCATTCGTGTTACCTTGTCTAAGTTCAATTACACTTATCAAGACATTAACTAGATCTATTAGTTTATCTGATATGCACATGGTTAGCCAGGGCACCTTTATGGCTGTCATTTTATAATGCTTTATCTTAGCCTGTCGACTCTTACAGTCTATGGTACATGACATTAATACTTTATTTATTTACACCACATGATTACATTAAAACCTGTCTGTTGTGGTGTTTATTCCAATAACACCTACCCATGAGTTCAAAAGGCTTCGCTGCCGATCGGCTTAGAAATTTAATGTTTACCTTGTCAATTTTTAGGTCAAATTGACTGGCACGCCTTGCACCACTCGCAAGCCAATTTGGAGCGTGCGCTGGAGTAAAGTAGATCTTCCAGGTCCTCCGTGTTGTTCAATGCAGAAGTCTGAAATCCAATTTTTGCGTCAACACAATTCGTTGGAGAAACCAAATTCACACACTCAAGAATCAGAATACACAATACAATATTCTTAACATCCTTAGAAATGTACATGAGGTGTTCAAAAATGAAGAACAACATCGCGGCTGATGTCGCGAATTAAACTCCAAAAGAATATTCCATTTCCAAATTTCAACATTTATTATTGTCAAAATTGTTGCAATTTTTAAAAAGCATCCAAGCGCTTCATTTTATTTGACATGATTTAGACTACTACGGAAAGAGTTTGTAGGGATGGGTAAAAAGACATTTGAAGGGGTGGCTCCTGCGCCCGTTTCTGCTTTTCGCAGTTAAAAATAGCTGTTTACAGCTCTAGAAATGGCTCTTTGCAGGGACGATTCCTGTCTGGGACGACTGCTACGGTGCGCGGTGTGGTTTTCGGACCTAGCTTCTTTTCGTCCACCCTTGGGAAAAAACAGGTCGCTCCTACAAATCAATTGTGTAGTAGTGTTACCTTAGAGAGAAATTATGCTCTGATGTATGAGTTTATATTAAAATTTTCACAAAAATTTCCTCCCTAATACCACATATAAATATTATAAATTCTTTTCTCTATAGCTTAAAAAATAAAACCGAGTCAAAACGTCGTACTTCGTTTGCCCTTTCGGTCCGCCGGTCCACCCTCGATCGATTAATAATCTGTGCATAAAGGTTAACTTTTAGCATTTCGTTCTTTGGTGCCTGCAATCCATCAACTGTCAGTTGAGATACTAGGATCCTGATATGGGGATATACTGATAACTCCTTATTCCTGTTCTTTCGAACACCTGGGTGTTAGTCATAAGATCCTTCTGTATACCTCTCTCATGGGCTGGAGACTCATGATTGAATCTGCATTGCAGTGTTATGAATGAACTACATCTGGTTAATTTGAAAAACAGACAAATTACAGGTAAAGATGACGATGTCTACTTGATTTGTCATTTCTTTTGAAACTGTTCACATTCTTTTTAGCCTTTCCTAGCTGAAACGATGAAAGGTAAAGCCTATGATTCGAAGATATACAGATTGGTCCCATGTTATTCACCTCTAGTGCGGTCTTCATTGTTCTTTAGCACGGATTGCTACTTTGCTCAGTGAATTCCATCAGTAATTAAAGATGCTGCTTGCGTTTGGTCTGTGGAGGGAGCAAAACTGCAAGAAACCAATTCTGACGTTGTCTTTTATGGTTTTCTAAATGCGAATGATTTCCCTCGTTATAGGTTTACTTTATAGTTTTTAATATTAAACAGGTGTTATTTTATTTAATTATGTAGCAACGCACGGGTACGATCCTAATATACTATATTCCTACTTTGACAATGAAAGACATGAATAAGATTAAAGAGGCTCTTTTCTTAAGGCCAAACGCCCAGGCGCTAAAACATCTTTATTATTGCTCGAGAAGGTATATCGGCCATATTAACAATGGAGCATAGGTAGCACATATACCACCAGCAAAGTTTATGTCTGTACTCTAATTAAAACCATTGGTTGGGGCGCGCACTCATAACTAGAAAGCACAAATTTGAGCACCAAGCCCTCTTCTAACATTATGTTTTTGACCGAAGTAAGTAGAGGAAACCCATACCTACTTTTTATATTATTTTATTTTAGACTATTCAATTCGCTCACGTGGGAAATTAAATCTGGACTTGTTAGGTGCTACTCAAGTACTCTAACTACTATGCTAGAGACCCTTTCACCTCTTCTAGCATTATTGAGTCCTCCCCTATGAAAGGACCCTTACAAGAAACCAAACTAAGGTGTTGTTTGATTGGTGGAGTGGTAACATAAACTCAATTGTAATAAATCACATGAGAATCAGTTACGGAATGGATGATCATGCTCGTTGTTTGTTTTCATCAGACGGTCTGTTAGTGTCAGAAAAAAAAATCAATACGAACCATAGGGCTAACAAATTGCATGGAAACAAAATCATTAAATTTGGCAGGACAATGATGCCGTGCTCCGGACGGATGGAGAGAGAGACCAGCAAAAGAACTGCTCTCACATCTATTCATGGAGCATAAGGGGTACAATGGCTTTCTTCAGGGGGCGTCTGGTACTGTTCCCCTACTTGCTCCACACGACAATCTGAGGAGCGCTACCAAACACCTATGCTCCGACCAGCTTCCCTCCCGAATCAGCACTAATCGATTTGTGTTTTCAACACGACGTGCAGAGCCAATTAAAACATTCTCCCCCGCTCCGCTCCTAATTAGCTCCTTTCCGCCCCTGCCACCCCTCCCTAATACTTCCTCGCCTCCATGGTCGCCTTCGCTCCTTGCTCTGGCTTCGCACATCGTTGGCCTTCCTAATATTTTCCTCGTTGGTTGATTGGTAGCAGAGAGCACAATTCACACAAAGTGGAGCCGATTTAGTGGCTAGCTGGTTGCTCGATTTGCCGCCAAGTTCTCGGCGGAGCCTGGCTCGCAGTCGGTTGGGGCTCCACACGCATCTCTGTCTTGCACGACACGAGAGAGGGCCGATCTGTGTCAGCAACGAAGGAAGGTGGAGCTTGAAAGGATATGTCAACTAAAGGAGAGTGAATAGTCGAACCTGAAATTTTTCACAACTTCGAACAATTTTATCAGTGACTTTCGAAGTTCCCGAAGATTGTTCTAAAAATTTCGCAACTTGCGAAATTTTCAGAGAAATCTTCGGATTCTTGGAGATTACAACGAAATCACTAACATCCTATACAAAGCTTAGCCAAAAGTAGATCAACAAATATAGGACAAACAACAAGGTATACTGAGCCTTAATCACCAGATATAATAGCTAGAAACCTTCTAGATTGAGCACAAACCCTAGATATGAACTCTATGCTTAAATAAGAAGGAAATGTAAAGCAACAAGCACAAGAGACACAAGGATTTATTTACTGGAGTTCAGCTCACACTTGAAGCCTACGTCTGCGTTGAGAAACTTACAAAGGGTGGGCTTTCCACACCTAAGCTACTTTCCTCACTCTAGCAACCACAAAGATAAGTTAGAGTCACTTACTCAATCGTCGGAGCAATACAAACTTTCCGGGGCAGTCCATAAACTTGGATGCTCAACGAGCAACACCTAGCTGGCTAGGAGCTTGAAGCTTCAAGAGTAACAAACATGAAAATCCACTAGTTTAGCGAAGAACAAGGTGCTCAAGAGATGGTAAATCAGCTCACTAGCACTCTCCCTTGCTTTCCCTTGAATCCCTCCTTAAATCCCCACCAAATCTCACCAAGAAGCTAAGAGGGGAGTAAAGAGGGACTTTGAATGTTTCTGAGCAGCTCAGGTCGAAGTTAGATCGAGAGAGTTGCTGTGGGAGGGGGTGAGGGGGTATTTATACCCCTTCACCAAAAACTAGCCGTTTGGGGATGGCAAGTTCCGGAGGTTCCGGAACTGTCTGCGGAAAACTCCAGAACCTCCGGAGTATTCCGCAATTTTCTACGGAAACTTCGGAACTCTCAGGTGAGCACCTCTTTGTATATATCCCATGTGAAGTGCAAGTGCAAAGGTGTCTCTTATAGGTTGGTTAGAGCATCTTGAGCACCTTCTTAGACCATAGATTACATATCCCTCTTAACGCGGCATTCTTAAACTCAATTTCAAACTGAAAATAAATTTAGTCTTTAATATATGCCACGTCCACACTTCATTTCCTTTTTAAGGGTCATACATTAGTGCTACATGTCCACCAATCTTTTTATACCTGCTCATGCACTTGAATGTTAATTAGACACTTCAGCTTTGTGTCATTAACTCACCAAATCCCACTTAGGGGACCAGGATACTCTTGAGGGCAACTCCACAACATCAACCATTGCCATCGCCTGAATCTCGTCCGTACAATCGAGGTAGGGCTGGAGCCAAGAAAATCGCTACCCACTAGTCAAACTTGGAGCGCGGAGTCAATTGGAGCTAGAGTTGAATGTAGTTGGAGTCCATTGGAGCTAGAGTCATTCTTCCGCGGTTTGTTTCGTAATGTCAACTCCAAATGATCCAAGTTCATCTCACTTCCGGAGAAAGTAGAACCGGAGCTTGAGCTAAATCCAACTTTGGTGAATAGAAACTCCCTCAACTTGGTTTGAAGCTTTGACCACCAAACAAAAAGGCCACTAAAACCAGCCTCACCCCTACCAAAGGGTAATGAGAACTTGCAAGACACCCAGCACGAGCTATTGAAGATCCTGAATTGGGGCAAATGCAGTACCCAAAGCAGTGGATTGAAGCGCAGCAAAGGTTCCCCGGGACGGCGCCTCCAAAGAGGTCATGATGCAGCACACCATCGCTGCCCGTCCGAATCGGAGCAAAGTTTTCACCTTGGAGAACATGGTAGGAGGGAGGGGACAACGTGACAACGCCTTCAAGGAGGGGATAGGTGTTACTGTTGTCGTGGTCAACAAGATCAGGCTTTCACAAATGGCACTCACATCCAACCTGCATGATGATGACCAAACAGGACAAACAACACACCATGAGGAGCACCAAGCAGCCCTAGAAGCAAGACGATGTCGGGCGAGGCCATATGCCAAACTAACTGAACGTCCGTCGGAGCAACGGCCATGAGGGCCGAACAGTCATCCGTCCAAGGCACCAATTCTAGCAGCTGCAGGGTGAGGCGCTGCTTCCCTTCCGGGGCGGCCAACGGACGAGAGGGGCAATAACGACCTGAGCGGCAGCCACCCGTGGCACCAGCCCTTCGCACCCCTGTGGATGCCAGATCGGCCCCGAGGTCACCAGCGGTTGGGGCACCAGATCCGGCTGCGGCGACGCCGTATCGGAGCCACGCCGGTCGTTGCGATTGAAGCCGCCCGAGACAACTTCCCCGTGCTGCCCTAGGGAGGATGCCTTGCCGCTGCCCTTGGGAGCTCCGGGCTTCCAGACGTCCCGCTCAGGCAGCGGTGAGTGGAGGAACGTGGTGGAAACGGTCCGGCGGCAGCGTTGCAAGCGAGTCGCCCGTATCGCCTGTCTGGGCGACGCGGGCACTAGCGGAGCTAGGTGGAGGCCAAGGTGGGCCATGGCCCCCCTTGCTCAGGGGAAAGTTCCGAAGAAATGAAAGGCCAGCGCACTAGCTTCTACTCAGCTACTACTGATACAACGCTGTTGTAAATTTGCATGGCTGCATGCATGCATGTCTCACCTTCTAGCACTTGCTCTCTCAGCTAGTTTTATTAACTGCTAAGTATGCCTGCTATATGCAAATCACTGCCCATTCTTCTTGATACCTGCACATATTTGATTGATTTTTCATACTAGTTATAATATATTTCTATGGAGTTAATTTGCGCTTACATAATATAGCACTTGAGTTATAGGTTGTTAAGATCATGATGAAATTGGCCCCAGCTTGATCTTAATCCTAACTCCGCCACTGGATGCGGAGCCTTGACTCTAGCTTGACAAGTGGTTCTCTTGACCAGAAGAAAATGGATGTGTTGCTTCCTAGTTGATGGAGTCTATAAAAAAACTTTTTGGATTGTAATAAAAACAGCCAGATGTATCGAAAGATACCGAGGTTGGGACCTTTTCATTTCCCTTTGTCAATAAACACAATTGTCGGTTTCCGGTCAATGACATGCAATTCAGCAAATATTACTTATGGTTCCAGAATTATCATAAAATCTCTATTATTGTCAATCTATATTTTTTGGTGTATATTCCTACAAAGGCATTGCTTTGAACTAGCTGATTATGTTTATGAAAACACGAGCTCTAGTTCGTGCTGCCCGCCTCACATTATGCCCTCGGTCCACCTGTATTTTAACCTTGTTCCAGTCGCAAATGGCGAATTTACGAAGTATTTTAACCTGGTTCTCGCTGCAAATTATCGAGACCTCCTGGTCCAGTCCACGTCGTTGAAACTGTTTCCGGGTCCACTTTGACGATGCCCACGCGAACGGAACGATCGGTTGCCGCACATCGAGCGGCTACAATTAAAAGAAACTCAAGATGCGGCTGCTGACAACGAAAGCGACCGTGGAGAGCTTTGCCATTTTTATTTCCTTCACCCTGCCTTCACCTGTGAGCAGTCTCTTCTCCGTCGCCACCGCCCCGCACCGCGCTGGAAAGCGGCGTCTTGGTCGGCTCCGAGCCTCCCATCCTCCCTCCTCGGCGCGTAACCTGAGGTGAGATCCGCATGCGATTCTCAGTTCCTCTTCCGTTTAGGGTTGCCTGCACCACAGTATTGTGAGGTTACTCTCGCCATTCATTTTCTTCTACTGTGGTGGTCGTCGGTCCTCCAAAGAACGATTCCAATTGTTGGAAATCGATATCTTGGTGCATGCGAGGGTTCTGGCTACCGGGGCAAATCGATAGGAGCGGGATTGTGATGTGGCCCGGGCTGTCTGGTGTGGAATTCCATGGGGGAGGTGCAGAATTTCGGTTGGGTCTTTGGCCCGGTGTTGAATATGATATTTCCCCCCGTCAATTTGGGAGAGGAAGGTTGGGAGGGGTTCTCCTTTTTGGGAGATTTTGGTATTGCAATCAATGACTAAAGAATGCAGAACGTTCAATTAATTTTGATGACCAGGACGTTTTTGTGTTGGAGTTTGTCCAGAGTCTGAATTTGCTAGTATGATGCAAATGGAGTAATCAGAGTAGACATGCTGTTCTCGGCTGATTAGGTTGGATTACTAAATTTTTTATGTTCATGGTGTGGGAAAGGAAGATGGGGCTTGGTACAAGCGTTAATTTAAGATGATGGATAAACAAAAATTACTCAAGATGAGAAGGGCTACAAGAATTCATCCTCTCTTCCATTCTGTTACACTCCAATAGTGCATTAATTGAATTCCTTAGATGGGGGGTGGGGGCATAGGCATATTTATTTTCCCTTCCTAGATGCAACTAATTGCTAGTACTAGTTAAAATACTTGGCCATTGTTGCCTGAGAACCAATCATATTTGTCTGCAGTTTGGCGATGCAACTGTGTAGTGTAGGATAAATGGTTTTCATATAATGGCATTGGCAACAATAACAATTTGCTTTTCTATATTGGTATCAACAGCCAAAACAGTATTAACGTTGCACTAGCTTGAGGTACCCCCTTCAAGAGGTCAAGATGTTGTGGCGCACAATACGCACTATGGATGTAATGATGCATTCTTCGTGTTTCCTTCTTCCAAAACTGCATCAACCTGCCAACAAACCAGTCATGAACTATGCTTTAGTCGTTCTTAACCAGCAACTTCCACGATTCATGCCCCGCCTCTGGGCTCAAGGTAATTCTAGTGTATTTTCCTTTCTTTTGTATGAAAAGTGTCCTTAAACGTTTACCTTTGAAATTGATGTAGAACAGCAAACTTGAGGATCTGCGCTGATGGAGGAGCTAATCGTATTTTTGATGAGATGTTTCATATGACCAATGATGAAGATGAGAAAAGCACCAGAAATAGGTGAAGTTTTCCTCCATTGTGTCATACTAAAGTGCTTATTGATTTTTAACATTCTTAAGGTTATTATTATAGAAGCTGCCATATACTGCTGTCTTTATCAATGTCAAAATGGTCATTTACTCTGAAATACTCCCTCCATCCCAAATTACTATTCGTTTTGGCTTTTCTAGATACAAAACTTTTAATATGGATCTAGATGTTTGTATGTCTAGATACATAGCAAAAACTATGTATCTAGAAAAGCCAAAACGAATAGTAATTTGTGATGGAGGGAGTATGTATCTAGAAAAGCCAAAACGAATAGTAATTTGTGACGGAGGGAGTAGGTTTCTTCATTGGATAGTTATGCCTTATGCAAAAAAAAAACTAAAAAAACTTTACAGGGGTACTAAAATTATTACGTGTAGGGACAGAAAAATGGTACTGGTATCAAAGTTTTGTACCTCCCGTGTTATAACTGGTAGTACACTTGGTACCTCTTGATGGACCGTAAAAAGACTCATGCAAAAATAGATTAAATGGTTGAATGTGTGTCTGTGTCCGTGAGGGTTGGGTTAGATTTTGTTTTGTAATTAGTTGAGGTTCAATAGGATTACTTAAGTTCTGGGCCAACGTTGTGGTACAGGTTAAGTTCTTTCTAGAGCTCATCGAACAGTTGTTTATAAAATAAGAAAATTATGGGTTTCCATGTCCTAGGGAATCAGATGGAATGGTTGTTTTTTGTGTGATGGGGAAGGGATGGCTTTGGCTTTAGGACTTTTTTTTTACTCGAACGACGCAGGAGAGCTGCGTGCCATTTCATTAAGAGAGAAAAGAGAGTACAACGAGTCCGGTTAAGGACCAAAACCCAAGCACTGAACACACCCACACGCACACCTACACAGCGAAGTTGGCTTTAGGACTCAATTGACTTGGTCCTGGTTGTAGTGGCGTGCAGCTGCGTGAAGAGCGGTGCACAAGTGGGAGGTTGTGGAAGAGTGAAAATAGATGAAACAAGGATAGATGCGAGGAGATACCTCTTGCTTAAATCCTTGAATCTATATGCTAAGATGCCTAAGCATGTATGCATTACTGCCAGTTGTACATCTCAAGCATTTTAAATATATTTTTCATGTCGATACATATAAGATCTACCATAATATGCCTAGTACTTTTAGATGATTGCAGAATCCTTGCTAATGATTCACAGAATTCATTATTTTCCGTTAGCTGATTAGGGTATCAAAGATAGAAAAGTGAACTTTGATTATTAGTGTTTAATTTCCGAAAGTCTTTTTAGAAGAGTTACTGTATGTTATAATTAGGTTATGATTCTGGGTTGATGTTCAATCTTCTAAAAAATCATTGCTCTTCAGACTTCAATGTCATTTTCTTAAAAAATATTAATCAAAAAATAATTTGGAGGACTCTTCTTACCTAACATCATAATTAGCTGCTGTTATACAGGTATGTTCCAGAAATAATTGAGGGGGATATGGATTCTATAAGGCCTGAAGTTAAATTATTCTACTCTAGTCAGGTTCTTTTACTTGAGTTTTCTTTTCTACATTGTTTATCTGGTCATCCTAGTTAGGGTTCTACATAGCAGTCAGTTCATACTTGATTTTTAAGTTAGATTTAACTCGTAAGAACTAAACGTGCATGTACTGTCATTTGTGATGCTCTAATGCCTACTCCAACTTGCTTGGGACTGAAAGGCTTTGATGTTGTTGCAGTCAACCGAAGGCTTTAGTGGACAACTGGACAGCATCTCGTTTAGACACAAAATACTAATACTTGTCAAAGATTCCATTTGTCGTTGTAAATCACTGTCCCTTCAATCAAATTGCTATATCAATCAGTAGAAACTTGTTTTATCATTACGTATACCTTAACCCAAGAGTTAGAGGCCTTCTGCATTTCTCCTTTTGTTTTCTTGAACAGGCATGACAGCTGCATATCATTGCATTAAAGAAGAACAACCTGTACAGAACACACATACGCTCCCATAAAAAATAACGACTCAACCTGTGATAAGTCAACCATCTGTTCTCGGGCCCAAAATCAGGGACAAGCCCTTGGACTCAGCCATGCACCACAAGTGCACCTCATCACCAGAAAACTGGCAAGACAGTTGCTAAGCTAGGTGCAGAGCACTGGAAACAAAGTTATTCCTATGATTCCAAAGACTCGGAAGCTTCCAGAATGATAACCAAGTGTGTGAACCAGCAACACCTGGCTGTAGTTCCACCTAGGAGGATCCTCTGTATAGTAGTCCATCTGACGTGACTATAGTCAGAACTCTGAATGGATGCTGGCTTGGTGACTTTGCAGGAAATGCCAATTCTTTTGGTTATTATGTCGACAAACTTGCCGTTTTCTAATTACTATGGTCAAACAAATAAATGATTTGATGCTTCTATCGATCGCATAATGAACTAAAATGAGCTGCCAAACGTCTGTTTGAAATTTGGTTTCCAAACTTCAATATGAGTATAAAATACTGCATTAACAAATGCATGCCATTTCTTTCTTGCATACTTGAACTAAAATGAGCTGCTACATGTCTGTTTGAAATTTGGTTTCCAAAATTCACTTATGCTATGAACTTCAATACAATTATAAAATACTGCATTAACAAATGCATGCCATTTCTTTGTATTACACTAGTTTCCATACATATGAACTTTGCCTGAAATGTTTAACGACCAAGTGAACTTTAAAGCCATCATTGACTAGACTTTCGTTTTTGCTAAACACCTCTTATTTTCAGGGATCCAAAATTTCTGATAAATCACATAACCAGGAGACAACAGATTTACATAAATGTATTTCTCGTATCCATCTCCGTACACCTGATCATGAAAAACCTAATGTAAGTAGCAATCACCGTACACCTGTTTCTGTTTCCTACATTTTTGTATTTTCTATCAATATTAGATTCACAACTGAAATTCATTAGTAAGTGGGGCTTACTTTTTTCCTTCAAAACTTGTAGCTCTGTGTGCTTGTTACTGGAGCACTAGGTGGAAGGTTTGATCATGAGGCGGCAAATATCAATGTTCTGTATCTGTTTTCGGACATGAGGATTGTCCTTCTATCAGATGATTGCTTGATTAGACTTCTTCCCAAGACGCATCACCATGAACTCTATATTGAGTCATCTGTTGAAGGACCACATTGTGGGCTTTTTCCTGTTGGAGCACCATCAACAAGCACCACAACCACTGGCCTGAAATGGAATCTAAGTAATTTCTTTTATGCTTTATTGTCTGGTCATAAACTTGTGTAAGTTCCTGGTTGAGCTGCATGTGCTACGGATTTTCTAAAAAAATCAAATTAATGTCTATTGTGTGGAAACACTGAGGAATTATTTGTTGAAATTAAAGAAAACACATATATTGTCAAGTTTATTCATGAAAAAATAAAGGAAAAAGTCCATTTTACTTCCCTCACCTATTCACTTTCCGTTTAACCCCTAAGCAAAATTTAGGCTCACTTTACTTCCCTGAACTAGTTTATTTGGTCCAATCTACTCCCTAACTAGATTTCTCCTTTTTGTTTCTTCATGTACAAGTTGAGTTTTAATTTCAGATTTTATTAGTAGACTTATAACATGATGGCCTACATTAGAAAAATACACTAGAAATTTTTCATGATTACATTTCGTATATTTAAGATCAATTTCGTATTAAATATTCATAACCTGTGAAAATAATCATAAAAAATTCTTAGGATAATTTTTTAATGTAAAGCACCATGTTTTGTATCTGCTCAGAAAATTTGAACTCAAAATTCAATTCATACATGGAGAAATGAAAAAAAGAAATCTAATTAGGGGGTAGATTGGACCAAATGAAATAGTTCAGGGGACTAAAGTAAACCTAATTTTTTTTCAGGGGGTTAAGTGGACACAGTGGAGATTTTTTCCAAAAATAATCTAGTGGAAAATGAAGTACTGTTTGCTGACATTTACATAAGCATTGAACTCCACATGAATCTGTTTCCGTCAGTTCTCAATTTCTCATGGAGAATGTACATGAACAGTATAGGATTTGTTATATACTCTTTGTTATAAAGTAGTGTTGATCCTTTTCTTCACTTCCAGGTGAATCAAAGATGAGATTTGGGAGCATGATTAGCACATCCAACATTGTGCAATCGGAAAAGGTAACTGTACAGTCTGATGCAGACCTTTTATGGACAATTTCTCTGCGAAACCTGACCTAAAGAGCTGCTAGTTATCATCTTTTTCCCTTATCTTTGCTGGCACACAAGCTCTTGTACATCTGTTTTTGTGTTTTATAAGTTGTGTGCCTGGTAAATGAATACCATCTGTTGGCTCATCGATAAAGTCTCAATATCATGAGATAGAAACTCACGAATCATGAGGTTAGAAGGATGTCTAACACGATCATGAGCTGCTGATGAATTATGTGAATAACACAAGCAGACATGCATGTTGTATCCTATCAGCCTGTATTAATGTATGTTTGATTTTTTTTATAATGACTGTTGAATTTGAAAGGGAACTTGTTGTATGAAGAGTCTTCTCGACATTACACACTATTTGGCTGGATTTTGTTATGACGATGGAGAGTATGTCACTTGGGTTCAGTGCTCTATGCAGCATGCAAAGAGTTTGGCGCTTCCTTCTTTTCCTTTTTTATCTATGACCATGACAAAATTTGACACATAAGTCGCCTGACCATGCCCACTATCTACTCTTGCTCCATGAATAGGCGGATGGGGCTGGTGAGAGCACAGGACTACTAAAAATGGTTCAAAACTAAAACAAACCAAAACAAAAAAAAAGATTTGGTTGAAGTTCTTGAAGCCAATCTATTTCTTGAAGTTCAACACTAAAACAAAAAAAAGTTTTGCTTGAAGTTCTTGAAGCCAGCCTATTTTTACATCTCCGTGCTACTCCCTCCGTCCACAAATGCAAGTATTGATGAATACAGTGGTATCCTTGTCACCCATGGGGTCAAGGAAGAATGCATTATTCACATCACTAAGGGAAATCAAAACATGGTCTCTAAGAACCTACGGATCAAGGCAAAAAAGGGAAGAACATGGTCTCTAAGAACCTACGGATCAAGGCAAAAAAAGGGAAGGAATGAGAAGAAAAAGGGAAGGAATGAGAAACATGGCGGAAAATAGATCAGATCTAAAATCGCCTGAGCAAGGCGGCGACATGAAAATACCTCGGGAACAGAAGTGGAGGTCACCATTAATTAACTTTGGAGCTTTGATCTCTGTGGGGAAGGTTGAGGATGACCGGTGATGAAGACACCTAGATTTGTGGAGGTGGGAAACTTGGTTGGCACGAGGTAGAAGAAGAAACGACGGAGCGGTTATATAATAGTATTGTTGATCAGGTGAATCTCGAAAATCGAGGGCGCCGCCATCACGAAGATTGGGAAAATAATCATGATTGCAACAATGACTCTTTTGGTTTTGGAAGGATATTGGCTCGGGACCTGTGAAGATGCTGATAAGAGAAGAGAATTTTGGAACATAATGTTATATTCTAAAATTGGGGGGCATGTGTTGACACCAGTTTTTTACCAAAGTCAACTGCTGTTGATAAGGTTCTGACGGCTGATGAAGGAGAATGAAAATGTTTGCTGATGAAGCCACCTTGAATAAGATTGACCGCAGTTGACCAGGGTTCCAGAAGCCGATAGAAGACTAGATGGGCCCAGTCCGAAGCGAAATCGACTCTTCCAAATAAGGCAAAAGCGTGGAGAGCTATCTTTGGTAGTTTTTAGAAATAGATGTAATAGTTTGTATCGTATTCGACTAGGATTTTAGCTTGCTCTAGGGTATAAATATAAACCCATGAGCCTTGTAACAATCAATCATCAATTAATCAATACAACTTTTCGACGCCATGCCACAAAAACCCTAGGAGTAGAAGTAGAGTAGTTTCAACGAGTTCCTTCCTGCGCGCACGGTTGCATCGGCTTCGATCTCAGGCGAGCTTGTAAGTATCGTCACCCGGTCATTACGACCTCTATCAGGACTTTCTATGTTAAGTCTTATATTCTGATATTTGGTTGTGTGGCTAGTTATCGAGTTATCTTAGATTGCAAGTAGAACTTTCTAGTCTTTGTCCAATATTCTACTTGTCTTCGATGTTGCTCCCAGTTATCAAGTTGTTTGGTTTTATTAAGTTGCATCGTATCGATCTCTTAGTTCTATCAAGCGCTCATAGTTATCGAAGAACTTAGATCTAGCTAGTTTGTCTTCGTCGGCTCCTTTGCCCTATTTAAACGTTCACAGTTATCAGATTGTACCGGCTGGTTAGACCTTGCATGCTTTTACTGCTTTATATATGCTAGGTCCGGTAGATCTTTACCCCTGCCCCTCGTATTGTAACCGTCCGGCCTTTGACGCCAGAACGCTACTGTTGAGAGCCGAAGTATCGATTGGGTATTATCCATATCTCACGGAAGCATGATGATGTCATTGAGCCGATAGGGGCGCGTACGAGGCTTTGCTGCCACGAGCTTGTTTGACTAAGGTAGTGGGTCGATGTTAATGCCCTCTCACCGTGTTACCTTGTCTAAGTTTAATTATATGGTCATGACATTGATTAGGATTCCATTAGCTTAATTAGCTTGTAAGTGGTAGGCAAGAGGTCCTTGTGTGCTATGTTTAATCTATTAGGTTGATAGATTGATGTCAATGCCCTCTCATTCATGTTACCTTGTCTAAGTTCAATTACACCTATCAAGACATTGACTAGATCTGTTAGTCTATTTGGTGAGCGTATGGTTAGCAAGGGCTCCTTTTATGGTTGTTGTTTTACAATGCTTTATCTTAGCCCGTCGGTTCATACAGCCGATGGCACATGCCATTTATCCTTTATTTATTCACACCGCCTGATTACATTAAATATCTATCTATCGTATTGATTATTCAAATAACTCCTACCCATGAGTTCGAAAGGCTTTGCCGCCGATCGGCTAAGGAATTTAATGTTTACCTTGTCAATTTTCAGGTCAAATTGATTGGCACGCCTTGCACCACTTGCGAGCCAATTTGGAGCCTGCACTAGAGTTAAGCAGGTCTCTCAGGTCCTTTGTGTTGTTCAACGCAGAAGCCTGAGGTCTAGATTTTGCATCAACACGTTCTTGGCACACCTAGTGGGACCCAGATCGTTAGATATCAAAGCCGATACAAGCAGTCGGCTTGTCAAAAGAAGCTTCAATGGATGCTGCTGCAACTGATGAAATTGAAGGCAAGCTAGGACAAGGTTTTACGTCGGTTGACCTGCTTGAAGAAATTGACATAGGACCAGGTGATCGACCAAGGCCGACGTTTATAAGTTCCAAGCTGCCTCCTGAGTTCAAGTAAAAATTGATAGCATTGTTAAAGGAATATCGAGATTGTTTTGCGTGGGAATATTATGAGATGCCAGGATTGAGCCATACCATTGTGGAACATCGGCTACCTATCGAACCGGGTTATCTGCCGTTCAAGCAGTCGACAAGAAGATTCAAGGTAGAGTTGTTAGAAGATATCAAGGCTGAAATCACCCGATTGTATGAAGCTAAGTTTATCAGACCTTGCCGTTATGCGAAGTGGGTTTCAAACATTGTACCCGTTGTCAAGAAAAATGGAAAGTTGAGAGCTTGTGTAGATTTTCGCAATCTAAATAAAGCTACACCGAAGGATGAGTACCCAATGCTAGTTGTGCGGCATCAGGACATAAGATCTTGAGTTTCATGGATGGAAATGCAGGATACAATCAGATATTGATGGTAGAAGAAGACATTCCAAAGACTGTGTTTCGATATCCCGGAGCTCTTGGCTGTATGAATGGGTGGTCATGACCTTTGCTTTGATGAATGCTGGTGCAACTTATCAATGGGCTATGAACTATATTTTCCATAGTCTCATTGGTAGGATTGTGGAGATCTACATTGATGATGTGGTAGTGAAATCCAAATTCCTTGATGAGCACTTAGCCAATTTACGCAAAACATTGAAATGCACGAGGAAACATGGTCTAAAGATGAATCCAAACAAATGTGCTTTTGGCATATTGGCTGGAGTGTTCTTGGGTTTTATGGTTCACGAAAGCGGAATTGAAGTTGGCCAGAGGAGCATCAAAGCTATCAATAAGATTGTTCCACCAACAAACAAGACAGAGTTGCAATCTTTAATTGGGAAGGTCAATTTTATCAGGAGGTTCATATCCAACTTGTCAAGACGTATTGAACCATTCATGCCACTGTTAAAGTTGAAGCCCGATCAAGAGTTCATTTGGGGAGGAAAGCAACAAGCCATTTTGGATGACATTAAGAGATATTTGAAGATGCCATCGGTTTTGATTGCGCCGCAAACTAATCGACCATTCAAATTGTATTTATCGGCTGATGAGCAGGAGATTGGGTCAGTTATGGTTCAAGAAGTTGATGGGAAGGAACATGTTGTCTTTTATCTAAGTAGAAGACTTTTGGATGCAAAAAGAAGATATTCGCCTATCAAAAAATTATGTTTGTGCTCATACTTCTCATGCACGAAGCTACGACATTACCTGTCAACCTCTAAGTGCACGGTGGTATGTAAAGCCGATATGGTCAAATACATTCTATCGGTTCCTATCATGAAAGGAAGGATTGGCAAATGGATTTTGGCTCTGACTGAGTTTGATTTTATGGTATGAATCAGCTAAAGCTGTTAAAGCTCCAGCTGTGGCTGATTTTATCAGTCAACATCAAGATGATTTAGCAAATATGATTGAGCTAGTTCCATGGGTCTTATTCTTCGATGGATCGTCATGTGACAAAGGATGCAGTGTCAGCTTATACATTGTGTCACCTCGAGGGGCAACATTTGAATTTGCTTTTTCTTTCAAGAAGGAGATGACTAATAATCAGATTGAATATGAAGCGAATTGAAAGGATTGCATATTTTAAGAGAATCAAGAGTCAACGTCGTGGATATTTTGGCGATTCACTATTGGTTATTAATCAATTACTGGGGATTTATGAATGCAAGGATGATTTGCTACAAGAATATTTCAATAATTGCAAGCACATATTGGAAGAATTTGAGGTCCTATCATTGCATAATATTCCACGAGAGCAGAATGGAGATGCCAATTGGCTGGATCAGATGGCATCTGGATATCGACCGACAGAGCAGATTTTGGATCTCACAACTGAGCAAACTAACCAAACTGTTCAAACCGATCAAACTAAGGATGGGAGACAAGAAATAGTTGATTATTTAAAGAATCCTTCTCAAAAGGTTACCAAGAAGTTATGATACAAGGCTATTAAATATGTGTTACTCGGTGAATCCTTGTATTATTGGAAGATTGATGGAATCTTATTGAAATACTTAAATCCATAAGAGGCCAAATCTACAGTGGATGAAGTGCATGGAGGAATTTGTAGTTCTCATCAATCAGCTCATAAGACGCGGTAGGTAATCTTGAGGACTGGATATTATTGACCGACAATACTAGAAGATTGTTTTAAATATTATAAAGGTTGCTAAGAGTGTCAACAATTTGGAAATATTCAAAGAGCACCAGCATCATCGGCTATGAATCCAATCATCAAGCCTTGGCCGTTTAGAGGATGGGGAATTGATCTTATCGGTCAGATTTATCCATCATCGAGCAAAGGTCACGAGTTTATAATTGTGGCAAATGATTATTTCACAAAATGGGTGGAAGCAATTCCATTAAAGAATGCCAATTCAAGTAACGTCATCGATTTCATCAAGGAACATATCATCCATAGATTCAGCATTCCTTATACTATTACAACCGATCAAGGGTCAATGTTTATGTTTGGAGAAATTGAGGAATTTGCTGATGGTTTAGGGATTAAATTATTAAATTCTTCACCTTATTATGCTCAAGCTAATGGTTAAGCAGAAGCTTCCAACAAGAGTGTGATCAAGTTGATAAAGCACAAGATTGATGAAACTCCCAGGAAGTGGCACACAACGTTGAATGATGCATTATGGGCCTATCGGATGGCTTTTCATGGAGCTATTAAAGTTTCGCCTTATCAATTGGTTTATGGGCATGAAGCGGTATCATCTTGGGAAATCAAGAATGGATCAAGAAGGGTTGACAATCAAGATTAGCTTTCAGCCGATGAGTATTATGGCCTAATGAAAGATGAGTTGGAAGATTCAATTCATTGTCGGCTGATTGCGTTGGAATGCATTGAAGCTGATAAAGCTCGGGTTGCCAAGTATTATGATATGAAGGTAGTGCCCAAGAGTTTTCAAGAAGGTAAATTAGTTTGGAAATCAATATTGCTGATAGGGACAAAGGATAATAAAGTTTGGAAAATGATCGTCTAATTGGGAAGGACCCCATCGAGTCAATCTTTGCGTTCCTGGAAATGCATACATTTTGGAAACTCTTAAAGGAGAAGTATTCGCAAAAGCTTTAAACCGAAGATATTTAAAGAAGTACTATCCTAGCATCTGGGTTGGTACATAATGTTGTTACCAAATATTAAAAGCTAGACATATGTTTAATAGTTATGTGAAAGCCGACAGGAAGGAGGGAACAAAGTATTTTTTTTACAAAGCCTTCTCAAGGGCCTCAATCGCACGCATGCAAATCTGATCCACGTCAGCTATTAGCTTCATGTCTAGGACAATCAGCATGTAAACGTCCAGCAAACTAGGAGCCATTGGGCCATCCCCAAACATGAAGGTATTAAGTGCATCAGACCAAAAGTATGAGGCAATAGCAAGCATAAGTTCATCCTTTTCCATGTCAGACAAAGAAAGCTCAATATAGTGGCCAGTGCACAGTTCATCGCATTCCACCCTTTTAGCAGCCAACATCCTATGGTATCATGTCCTCCAACCTTGAGGGTTGCAAGGCCATGAGAGAAAACTATTTTCCTAGACAGTTAAATCCATGGAGGAGGACTTGTAAGGAATCCTTTGGGTTTCAGCATTAATGAAAATGAATGGGATCCTCATCACCCATGGAGCCAAGAAAGAATGCATTATTCATGTCACTAAGCAGAATCAAAACATGGTCTCAAAGGACCTACGGATCGAGGCATAAAAGGGAAGGAATGAGAAACATGGCGGAAAATAGATCAGATCTAAAAGTGCCTGAACAAGGAGGTGACATGAAAATACATCGGGAACAGAAGTGGAGGTCGCCATTGATTGACTTTGGAACTTCAATATCTATGGGGAAGGTTGAGGATGACTGGTGATGAAGACACCCAGATTTGTGGTGGTGGGAAACTTGGTTGGCTTGAGGTAGAAGAAGAAAGGATGGAGCGGTTATATAATAGTATTGTTGATCAGGTGAATTCCGAAAATCGAGGATGCCACCATCATGAAGACTAGGAAAAGAATAATGATTGTGGCAACGACTCTTTTGGTTTTGGAAGGATATCGGCTCACGACCTGTGAATATGCGGACAAGAGAAGAGAATTTTGGAACATAATGTTATATTCCAAAATTGGGGGCATGTGTTGACACCGGTTTTTGACCAGAGTCAACCATTGTGGATAAGGTTCTGATGGTCGATGAAGGAGAGAGAAAAGGTCTGTTGATGAAGCCGCGTTGACTAAGATTGACTGCAGTTGACCAGGGTTCCAGAAGACGATAAAAGACCAGATGGGCCCAGTCCGAAGCAATATCGACTCCATCAAATAAGGGAAAGCATGGAGAGTTATCTTTAGTAGTTTTTAGAAATAGCTGTAATAGTTCGTGTCGTATTTGACTAGAATTTTAGCTTGCTCCAGGTTATAAATATAAACCCATGAGCCTTGTAACAATCAATCATCAATCAATCAATACAACCTTTTGACGCACGCAGCCAAAACCCTAGGTCCGATAGATCTTTACCCCTGCCCCTCGTATTGCTAACCGTCAGGCCTTTGATATCGGTGTGCTACTGTTGAGAGCGATGTATCGGTTGGGTATTATCCATATCTCATGGAAGGATGATGACGTTATTGAGCCAATAGGGGCGCATACAAGGCCTTGCTGTTGCGAGCTTGTTTGACTAAGTTAGTGGACCGACATTAATGTCCTTTCACCGTGTTACCTTTCCTAAGTTCAAGTACACGGTTATGACATTGATTAGGATTCCATTAGCTTAATTGGCTTGTAAGCGGAAGGCAAGAGATCCTTATGTGCTATGTTCTAATCTCTTAGGTTAATAGATTGATGTCAATGTCCTCTCATTCATGTTACTTTGTCTAAGTTCAATTAGACTTATCAAGACATTGACTAGATTTGTTAGTCTATTTAGTGAGCGCATAGTTAGCAAGGGCTCCTTTTATGGCTGTTATTTTACAATACTTTATCCTAGCATGTCGGCTCATACAGCCGATGGGACATGCCATTAATGCTTTATTAATTCACATCTCTTGATTACATTAAATATCTATCTGTCGTGGTGTTTATTCATAGAATGACTACCCATGAGTTAGAAAGGCTTCGCCGTCGATCGTCTTAGGAATTTAACATTTACCTTGTGTCAAATTGACTTGCATGCCTTGCACCACTCGCGAGCCAATTTGAAGCCTGCACTAGAGTTAAGCAGATCTCCCAGGTCCTTCGTGTTGTTCAACGCAGAAGCCTGAGGTTCAGATTTTGCATCAATACTGGTGCTATTCGAAAAGATGATACCTTGGCGCAGCATCCACTACCACAGAATGGAAATTTCGTGAGAGTCCAAAACCCTCGTGAAAATAGCTAAAGCTGCTGCGAAAATAGTTCGTGACGTGATATTTTCACAAAAATCCTCTCACAAATATAGCGCCATGAAAATGCGATTTTCATGAGAGTGAACCGCTAGGATCTTTTTCGTGAGAGTATTTCATGCCTATGACCTCCATGAAATACTTTGTGGCACCAGGTTGCCAAGTTTATTTTCATGAGAGCCGAACGTCACGAGAAGTCTGCCACAAATGATTTTCCTAGGAGCTTCTAACTCATGAAAATCGTACAGGCCGCCACGAGATAATTGCCAAGCCAAATGGCACATCCCGTTTTCATGAGAGGAAATGTTTTTTTCTGTGTGGAATCTAGCATTGTACAGCAAAATGAAAAGACAGTGGCAGAATGGTAAAAGGGTAGACTGGATAATGTCCTCTAATTTGCTCTTGCTCTAGTTAGAAGAGTCGGGCAGCTCATGAGCTCATCTTGGAACTTGGATTGGATCCTCCATGGTGCATGGATTTTTTCCAGGCGCCTGCCACTGCCGTCTACACGACCATGACGGCAACGGCATATAGTGATGGCTCATTGGGGAACCGGCCTGCCTGATCACATGACCATGCATGTGTCAAAGGAAACAGTATCAAATAATGCCTGTAAAAAGTTTGTGAATGGCAGAGGCATAATGATATCTATTTTCTAATGGCTTGCACATGATGAGCTACGACGCAAGGAAGAATTCCAAAGACAAACGACATTCATGAAGAAGACATTTATCTCACTGCTGCCACAACAGCCGCACAACCTAACCCTTTAGCATTGCTACCATCATAAGTTTCCTGCTGACCCGTCTAATTAACAAAGTGGATGGTTAAGTATGATCGCTCTAGCCTGGGGCTGATAAGTCACGGTGCAATCTTCAGTGCAAGTTAGTGTGCATGAGGTTCTGATGTAGGCACTAGCCCGATCTTCCGTCAGGTGGGGATAACTCTCAATTTGGTGGAGATATAACACACGCGATCCGGCTTCCAATCAACAAGATTTGAACCCTATAATCATAGCACCACGTCTCCTCTGGTTATCAACCATGCACAACATGATTGACCTCGCCACGAAGGTTTTTTCTGCAAGCGAATCGAAGAACACAAACAAACGTGAAGGACGCAATCTGAAATTGTAGATGTGTATGAAGCAAAGTGGATAAAAGAGTTCAAGCTCTTGGCATGTAAGGACTAATCACCATAGTCAAGAAGAACAAGAATAGAGGTCCTGTATCACAGTAAAAAGACTTGTCCCCATAGTTACAATGACAATGATCTGTTTCTAAATGGAAAACTAGAACTAAACAAACCCAAACCCTAATGTGGCGGTAGCTACTGAATATATGAGGGTTAGGTCATGCATGACTCCCCTGGACTCGCCCCCATGGGCTCCCATACGATACACGGACCAACGACCCAAAAGACGATGGTGCAGCATTCTGGCAGATTCTGGACGTCCATTTATTTCGATGATTCCCGTTAACTCTAAGTTAATTTAGGCCTAAGACTAGTGGCATTGGAAAGCTTATCTTCTTAGCTTGGAAAGCTTATCTTCTTAGCTTTCCAAGCATATGTAGAACACCCAAAACGGAGCCCGTATGCGGCCTGTGTGTCATTTTTGATGCGGGCTGCTCCTGGACTCTGAGGTGGACTCGAACTTTGATTTGCTTTAGGCCTCCACCTCAGGGACTCAAACCGTGTTCTCCACTTGGAAAGCCTTGGTGGTCTCCTCCATCTTCATGCTATTCTCCAAGTATGGCCGTATGCATACATGTCATGTCCTCATGATCCTTCCCTTTTTGAGAGAAAAGCCATCCTCAGCGCCGATTGTGCTCAAAGCTGATCCTGTAGGCTCCTTGAACAGAATGCACATAATCTGTATTCTCATTTCTCAGCAGGACTAATAGGTGCATTGTGAAGTGATGGTTCTGAATTTGCACATGAGGTTGTAAGCTCCTCTTTTTTTTCACGTCATCCTTGTCCTCTTGCTTTTGTTCATAATCCTGCAAAAGGTTAGACATAGCATGAGATACAACAATAGACTGATCCTCTAACTGATGCACCTCATCATATGAGTTAATTATATGAGATGGATTAGCAAAAGTTTCTCCCATAAGAAATCTCATATCATCCCAAGTTTGAGGTTTATCTGATGGATTTAAGGTCTCTCACCAAGTTAAAGCAGAAGCTCGCAAGACACTACTTGCATTGATAACCTTCCTCCTTGCACACATAAAATAATTAGCAAATATTTTATCTATTGCTATTTCCCACTCAATGTTCTCATCAGAACCTATGCCATCATAAGTTGTGGGTATGAACAACCTGTTATTGTTAGAAGATAGAGAAAGACAATACAAAAGTATTATCTCTATCAACTAAAAGGTGGTGGAAAGGTGGAACTGCACAATATCTCAAGCGTCTTACCACACTCTTACAAGTGTTTGATATCAAGGAAAAAGGATGGTACAAATGGTGGCCAATTCGTGATACTTACCAAGAGGGTGTGAAATCATGATTGCAAGGGTTGAACCTGTGCTGAACAAAAGTATATATGTGGAGCCTGGGAGGCCAAATATATGTAGCAAGGATGAGAAATAGTTCTATTCAAAAATTGCAAAACTGAAAATTAGTCCCAAGCTAGTCTATGTCGCCGGCCTAAACTTGTCTCTGACCTAGATCAAGCAAGCAACTAGAATAGGGGCCCTGGATCATAGTAAAAGAACTTGTCACCATAGTTACAATGACAATGATCGGTTTCTCAATAGAAAACTAGAACTAAACAAAACCCAAACCCTAATACGGTTAGGTCGTGCATGACCCCCTGGACTCATTGTTGGTGGATGGCGGCCTCGGAGTGGACTCCGTCACAACATTTAGAGAGTTTCATTTCGAAGGGGAAAGGATCCCTTCTTGATGAAGCCTATCAAACAAGTGTCTAGCCTAACTCCCAATGAGTGGACCGAAATTAAAACAAACTAAGAACAATAAATGTAGAAATAGTAAATGCAAATAACTTGCATTAACTTCGGACCAGCTGTCCCATCAGTTACAATAGCTCCACTATTTATAGGGAGATCAACCGTCACAAAATACAATTACAATATACCATTACTCAATGGCTAGATTCCAGAAATATTCTAGGGTACAATGGAAAATACAGCCTTCGTACGGACTCCTCTAGCTGGTTATTGTACAGCTCCTTCGATCCACACATGGAGGACAGCGTGGCCTTCAGCGTCGGGCATCCACATCCTCCTGTATGTGGAGAGGCCAAGCCGATGATGAAGATATCAGCGCTCCTTCCTGGAGTCTTGAGAGCTGGCCGTCCACCATTTTATTCCGAAGGCCTCTTCGTACGCCTAAGGACCCTTCGTCAACACCTTCCTCTTCCCTGTATCCAAAGCTCGCCACAAAGAAAACAAGCCGTTAAGGTTAACTCAGAAGGGGGTTTCTCCCTCTGAAGGTATTTTCCCCAACACTCGCCCCCATGGGCTCCCATACGATACACAGACCAACGGCCCAAAAGACGATGGCGTAGCACTGTGGCAGATTCTGGACGTCCACTTGTATTGAAGATTCCTATTGACTCTGAGTTAATTTAGGCCTAAGACTGGTGCCATTGAAAAGCTTATCTCCTTAGCTTTTCGAGCATATGTAGAACACCCAAAACGGAGCCCGTATGCAGCCTGTGCGTCATTTTTGGTGCGGGCTGCTCTTGGACTCCGATGTGGACTCGAACTTTGATTTCCTTTGGGCCTCCACCTTGGGGACTTGAACCGGATGAGCTTTGGACCTCCTTCTTCACTTGGACAGCCTTGTTGGTCTCCTCCATCTTCATGGCATTCTCCAAGTATGGCCGTATGCATACTTGTCATGTCCTCATTAGGTTCAATGGATCATCTCTAAGATCCAAATTGGAAAAATAAAAATTTTCGCTCATGTGTCAAGTCGTAGGTGTAGCAAACTCTATTGTGCTTTGGGTAGCAATGATTGTACTAACATCTTGCTTGATGAGCTCTACTGGAATCACTACTAGTAGACCCCCCTTTAGATACATCATATTTAGAGTTAGACACGCTTTATTTCAACTCTATATCAATGTTGGCACACTTTCATAAAGCGTGTTAGAAGCGTCTTCGTATGGACTGTGTCAAGCTTCGTAGAGATGAATTCTGTAAGGATTTCTATAAAATAAAGAGACATTTCATAGACACGTTAGAAGCATATCTACACATACTGACACAATTTTGTAGACACATGTATAAAATGTGTCTATTGCTGTAGGTACGTAGTATAGTAACATCTCGTTTGTCGGGTGTATAATGGCGGGCACTCGCCATACATAATACACTCGGCAAACAATAGCTTTGCCGAGTGTCGAGGAGAAGACACTCGGCAAAAATCCACATGACACTCGGCAACGATTTGACACTTGGTAAATCTCCAGCACGTGGCTCGCACATGCGCCGTCTGTCAGGGTAGTGTGCCGACCGTTAGTACTTTGCTGAGTATCCGTTACGGACACTCAGCAAAGCAATAGGTTGCTGAGTGCTTCCTCCAGACACTCGGCAAACTTAGAAGTTTATCGAGTGTTTTCCACAGGCACTCGGCAAACTTAGAAGTTTACCGAGTGTTTTTGTAGGCACTCGGCAAAGGCAAAAAAAAAAAAAATTTCCTCCTCTGCCCTCCACACTTTTTCTACTCTTCACATACAACATTTGGTAATGCATCTTAAAAGTTGGTCTATTTTTTGGTCTGTTTGCTATTTTTAATGAATTGATCGTATTAATAGGAATTTGTTTATTTAAGTCAAATTTTAACTGCAAGTGATTGAAATAATGGAATAAAATCAGTGAAAAAATCATATTCATGTTATTGAATCCGGATTGAGGTGTCAACCAGGAAATGAAAAGAAATTTTGAACATTTTTTTTTCGAAAACATGACCACGAACGTGTGGTTGAATGGTTGTTAAATTCTAAAAAAAGCAAACGAAGTCTGAAAATCACAAAATTTGTCAAGATGTCATGATATTATATGTGAAGGCTGTGGTAAAAAATTGAGAAGGTTTCGCACAATTTCTGACATATGATGCTTACAAACCGACACATCTCCCGAGAGGGTTCGTAGAAGTTAGAAAGGATCCGATAAGATTTGGAGTCCAAGTGACACTTCAATTGGAGTTTGACTTCAAAGCTTTTTGTCTAGGCAACATACAACATAGATTGGTTCATGTCAAATTTTGGAAATTTTTCGGATCCGTTTGATAATTTTTATGTATTAACTGCAATTATAGATTTTTATAGATATAAATTCAATTTGAGCTATAACTGCATGACATAATGGAATAATATCAGTACAAAAATCAAATGTCCATTGTTGAGTGAATTTGACAAGGTTTTTCCAAAGTATATAAGAAAAAGGTTAGTAAAACATGTTATTGAAGAAGTATACATGAAATATAAGTGTACTTTGTCGAGTGTCTAGTGAAAACACTCGGTAAAGATAATAGTTTGCTGAGTGTTTTTGCTAGACACTCGGCAAAGTATGTGCACGGGCCCGCTCGCAGGCGCGTGTTCCGATTGAAAATTTAAAAAAAGTTTAAAACTTTACTTTGTTGAGTGCCAGATCGAGGACACTCGAGAAAAGCTGACTTTGCCGAGTGCCAGATCGCGGGCACTCGGCAAACCTCGTGACTTAAACCCCGCGGCCTTTTGACTCGAACACTCAGGCGCCAAACAGCTCCGCTGCCCGGTATCACTTCTGCTGCCGCTGCCGCCTTCCGCCGCCGCCCTCCGCCACCGGCGGCGGCCGCTCCCGCCAACCCGTCGCCCCGCCCCCCCTCCCGCCCGCCGCCCTCTTCCTCCGGCGGCCTGCTGCCCCCAGCGCCCCGAGCCTCGCCTGTCGCCCCCGTCCCAGCGCCCCGTCCCGCTCTTGCCCCAGCGCCCCACGCCCCGCCTGTCGTCCCGCCCCCGATGCCACTGGCCCCGGCACCCCCGGCCCCGGTGCCCTGCCCCCGGTGTGGCCGCCGCCGCCGGACGTCCCCTCGCCTCTCTAGGCCGACATTCCTCACCCCTCCCGGTAATCAATCTTTGTACTTCAAGTTAGAAAATTGAAATTAGAAATTAAAAAAGGGTAGAGAGGTAGTAGGATGAAATAGAAATTAGAAATTACAAAAGTAATTAGAAATTAAGAAAGGATAAGATAGAGAGGTGGTAGGACTTTTGTTTTAGAAATTAGAAAAGGATGTTTGACTTGGCAATCTAAGGTATAAGAATTGTATGTGGAAGTTGGCCATCGTGCCGTTCCGTTGCTGTAGATGTGGTTGTCAGCCATCGTGCCATTTTATTTGATGCAGGTTATGGAAACCTCCACGTGCAGGGGAGGTGCTGTCAAAAATTTAACTTGACAGTAGTATGTTCTTTTTTTTTTGCAAGAGAGGCTTCGTTACCGTCCTCGAGTCGTCACTTTGCAGGATAGCAAGGTGAGGTATCCTACACCTCTCTTTCCATATGATGTTCGTATATCACGTAACCGAGTTAGGCGTCTCCCGTTCGAAAGAGATACGGTTGGAAATATGCAGATGTTTGCATATCTATAACCGTACCTGTTTTGAATTGTCCATGTTTTTTGGACAGCCCGAGGATGTGTAGGTGGGTTTAGTTTTCATGGTCTACTCCGATCCGAGATAGAGTTTCGGCAGCACCTCCCTATTGTTCTCCGGATAACAATCTCCCTTCC
>NC_028454.1:15908318-15989446 GCF_000263155.2 Setaria italica | reverse complement strand
TCTACACATCCTCGGGTGGGATTAGGACCTATCTTCACCTAATAGACAGTATAGGAACGTGTAGATGCAACGTGATTTTTTATATTACTCGCTGATATGCTAGAGGATGGAGGATCGTCAGTGGATGTACACGGGTCGCTCTAGTCAGAATTTGTTGACCGATGAATGGATTAACAAGACCGATGGTTTCTTTGAACGGGCATTTGCGAGGATCAAAGGAGCAAGAGACACTTGGTGTCCATGTAGCAAATGTGGAAACATGCGTCGGCAAACCAAGCTAGACATGGGTAAACATCTTGTTAGGCACGGATTTACGTCAGACTATACCAGGTGGATCTACCATGGTGAAGCCGATCGTGGGAGAGACGAGGTCGTCAGACAATGCATCGAGGAATATGATGATGATGCTGGGGTGGGAGACATGTTAGATGACTATCATGAAGCACGTATGGAGGAGGAGCCAGAGGCTACCGCAAAGGCGTATTACGACATGTTGTCTGCAGCACAGCAACCCCTTCACGGGCATACCAAGGTTTCTCAATTGGATGCCATCGCACGTCTAATGGCCGTGAAGTCCCAGTTTAGCTTGAGTTGAGACGCCTTCGATATTATGTTGACAATTTTTGGGAGCCTGCTCCCGGAGGGTCACATCTTGCCAAAGACCATGTACAAGGCACAAAAACTTCTTCGTGCACTTAAGATGCCATATGAGCAAATACATGCTTGCCCGAAGGGATGCATCTTATTTAGGAAAGAGTATGCGGAAGCAAAGTACTGTCTAAAGTGGGAATCGTCTAGGTTCCTAGAGGTAGACTCTGGTGATGGTCAGAAGAAGCAGCTTGCAATCCCTGTGAAGATCCTACGGTACCTTCCCTTCATACCGAGGATCCAATGACTTTACATGAGTGAAGAATCCGCCAAACAGATGACATGGCACAAAAACGGACATCGATACGATGCTGAGAAGTTGGTACACCCATCCGATGGTGAAACCTGGACAAAGTTTGATGCAATTTATCATGAGAAAGCTCTAGAGGCTTGTAATGTACGTGTTGTGCTAGCAACAGAAGGGTTTACCGAGGATCCAACGGCTTTACATGAGTGAAGAATCCGCGAAACAGATGACATAGCACAAAAATCGACCTCGATACAATGCTGAGAAGCTGGTACACCCATCCGATGGTGAAGCTTGGACAAAGTTTGACGCGATTTATCATGAGAAAGCTCTAGAGGACCGTAATGTACGTGTTGTGCTGGCAACAGATGGGTTCAATCCTTATGGAATGACGGCTGCCCTGTACATCTGTTGGCCCATGTTCGTTATCCCCTCAATCTCTCCCCTGGTGTCCTCTTTCAACGACAGAACATATTTTTATCATTGATAATTCCAGAACACCCGGGGAATAATATGAGTGTGTACATGGAGCCTCTGATTGATGATTTGGTCCGTGCATGGGAGGAAGGGGTATGGACATACAACTGAGCTACAAGGACAAACTTCAAGATGCATGTTTGGTACCAGTACTCCCTGCATGACTTGTCGACATATGGTATTTTCTGTGGCTGGTGTGTTCACGGGAAGTTTCCATGCCCAGTATGCAAGGCTTCTTTGAAGTTCATTTGGTTGACGAAGGGTGGAAAGTATTCTTCGTTCGACAAACATCGACAATTCCTCCCTCCTGACCATCCATTCAGACGAGACATTAAAAACTTTACAAAAGATGTCGTAGTTAACAACCCCGCATCGCAGATGATGACCTTAGCCGCAGTTTGTGCTCAGTTAGATGCTCTTGAGGTCAATAATCATGAAGGTGGTTTTGTGGGATGTGGCGAGCAACATGCTTGGACTCAGAATTCTTGTTTGTGGAACCTCCCCTATTTTGATGACCTTCTTCTCCCACATAATATTGATGTAATGCACACTGAAAAAAATATCGCCGAGGCAATTTTTGGTACAATCATGGACATTCCTAACAAGACAAAGGATAATGTTAAGGCTAGAGTGGATCAAGCAAGGTTATGCAACAGACCAAAGCTAGACATGGCACCTCCCAGAGCCGGCAAGTCGTGGAGAAAGCCTAAGGCCGATTTCATCCTGACGAGAGCCCAAAGTAGGGAGGTAATAGAATGGTTCCAAATGTTAATGTTCCCTGATGGGTATGCAGCGAATCGGAAGAGGGGAGTGAACTTAGCTACTATGCGAATCAACGGGATCAAAAGTCATGATTACCACATATGGCTTGAGCGCCTACTTTCGATGATGGTTCGAGACTATGTCCCTGAGTATGTTTGACAGGTGCTAGCGGAGTTGAGCAATTTCTTCCACTAGCTTTGTGCCAAGGAGTTATCTTGGACCGTGGTTGCAGAAATGGAAAGAATGGCACCTGTGTTGCTTTGTAAGTTGGAGAAGATCTTTCCACCTGGCTTCTTCAATCCGATGCAGCATATGATTCTGCACCTCCCGTATGAAGCACGAATGGGGGGGCCTGTGCAGGGCCGTTGGTGCTATTCAATTGAGAGATGTCAAAAGGTTCTTCGAACTAAATGTAAAAATAAATGCAAATTTGAAGCATCCATTGCAGAGGCATACATTTTGAAGGAGGTGTCAAACTTCACAATAAAATATTATGCTGACAACCTTCCTAGCGTGCATAATCCACCCCCTCGTTACAATGACAACGAAGCTGAATCAAGCCTTAGCCTTTTTCGAGGACAACTCGGAAGTGCAAGTGGTGCGACACAGAACACCTTGAAACATGAAGAGTGGCGCACTATCATGTTGTATGTATTGACCAACCTATTCGAGGTGGAGCCGTACATACTGTAAGTTCTCAACAAACTTGTTTGTTCTCAATTAGTCACTATTCTATGTCCAACTCGCATGTTTCTCGTTGGTACAGGGAGTTCCATCGTCACTTCTGGCATAATTCAAGGGAACCTACCCCGCATGAAGTGGAGACTCTTCTCAGAGAGGGTGCGGGAAATGGAATGTCCGATTTCATTTTTTGGTTCAAACATAAGGTACATTCCAATTTAGCTCGTACTTAGTTTGATATTACAAGTTGCTCGTACATGCGAATAATATAACGAACCACCCTACTTCAACTTGCAGTGCCAAACCGATGCGTCTATGAATGTCGAGTTGAGACAGGTTGCCGATGGCGGTGCCTATAGGGTCAGATCGTTTACCGGTTATGACGTCAATGGATATCGCTTTCACACAACAAGCCATGAGCAGAGTCGGCCCAATCGAAGGACCACAAATACCGAAGTTTTTACGCCAGGCTTTGATGGTGTCAAGTACTACGGAAGAATTGAAGAAATATATGAACTAACTTTTCATGGTTGCAAAGTTCTTAATCCAGTCATATTCAAATGCCATTGGTTTGATCCATCAGTCGTGAGACGGGCCCCTAATCTTGGGTTAGTCAAAATTTGGCAATCATCTGTCTTACCATGAGATGAGATACCTTCGCCCCGGTCATCTGAGGAGGATGAGATACCTTCCGCACACACCTCTAGTGATGAGGCGGAGGTACAGGAGGAGCAGGAGCAGGAGCAAGAGCAGGAGAGGGAGGAAGGGGAGGAGGCATGGGATTCACAGTCCAAGATCTGGTTGCGAGGTCCCTCATCCCTCCCGAGGCGACCGATCCCTCTTCATAGACGCCCACTGATTCAACCCACTGGGGCAAAGTAAGTTCCTTTACATATTCTCAGTACTTTTGATATGTTGAAAATTACAATAGAGGCTAATAATTTATATTAATCACTTGTGCAGGAGTTGGATTAAGCTCAGTGGGGGTGGCCACAACCGCAAGGTCAACGGCCTCCTTGGTCTTTTGTGTAGGCTACACTTCCTTGGTCTAGTGGTCTTCGCCGGACAGGAGGAGCTAGCCTACACGTGGGACCACTATGTCGCCGCCGCCGACGTCGGTGATCGTGACCACAGGACATTCGCCAACAAGGCGGAGCGGGTAAAGGTCGAGCTGTGGGTAAGTATTCGCAGCACTACATTGGTTAATACGTCAGCTTCACTGGACATTCTTGAAATAATAACTATATGCAACGTGTCTATACGCAGGACTTCTATAGATGCTAGGAGGGATTCGAGGCTAGGGCGGCCTCCGTCACTGAACAAGCCACCAAGAAGCTCGTCAAGGACATGCACTACGAGGTGCGGGTTCAGGCCATCATCGACTTCTATGCTGAATTCAGAAGGATGAAGGTCAAAAAAGAAGAGGCAAGGATAATGAACCTGACCAAGGAAGAATTCATGGCGGTAAATACAGAACGTTAATACTTACTATTTCTAAGATTAATTACGCTTAATTTCTTTTGTTATATGTCACACACTTGATGATGTAGGTGCCTCCGTGGTGGTACCGAGCCTATACCCGGTGCTGGGAATAAAGGGTGGACGTGTGGTTGCAGCCCGGGTGGTTGGAGAACCACCTTGCTTGCCGGGAGCGGCATCTGCATATGCCATATGCATCACACCATCAAGGCAGCCTGAGCCTTGATGAATACAAGGAAAAATAGGTATGCGAATTCATTTCTTTATTCTCACACTCAATGCTGCATAATTTCTAATCCTTTTGCATTTTTGTCGCAGACGTCATCACATGATGGCCAGGAGTGCTCCCGGTTCAAGGTATGTGTTATGTCCAAAAAGGGCAAGGTGACGACGGCCGACATCGACTTCAACTCGGAGGACCCGCCCGAGGCGTACAGCCATTCAAGCATCCACAACCGCGTCACCGAGTACACATCAATGGCAAGGGAGGTTCATGGGTCAGAGTTCGATCCAAGCTCCCAGGATATTGATGCAGAAATTGTGATGAGGGTGGGAGGAGGCAAGAAGCATGGCCGGTATTGGATTGGAGATAGTGTGATCGACATTGCTAGTACTCCCAGTCTCTCCTAGATCCGAGCAAGGAGCACGGACTCGAGCCCTGCGATATAGGCACGGCCGACCACTGCACAGTTATAGATGCAGGCTCTGCAGGTTATTTCTATTTGTTTCATTTTTCGTTGATTTTTACGTACCTTTTGCTTTGTAATAAGATATTGGGATAAAATATTGTAGGCCCAGGTGGAAGTAGAACGGAAGCGACGAGAGGAACTAGAGGCGAGGATCGAGGCGGATTGACTGATAGAAAGGCAGAGGACGGAGTCCATGTTCGAATACATGCAGAGTGTTTTTCAGAGTTTAGGTCAAACTCCACCACCTATGCCACTGAACCTATTCCCACCACCTCCACCTCCTGTAGCTACTCCTGTGAGTCACTTGTCAACCTTACAATCAATCTAGAAACTACAGGCACTACAAACTTACACTAGAAAAGTGACTAATGCAATCTCTTTATCTTTGTGCAGAATAAATCGCCGGCATCCAATGCAGAATCATCTTGGGGGCAGTGGCCACCTACACATCCTCCTCAGTGACTTGTTTGAATGGCTAGTGTGTTAAGCAAACTTGTGAATTACTTGTTTAGACTAGAACCTATATGTACTTGTGAATGTTATTTGTATGCTTGTGATGCAATCTGTGATGCAATTTATATGCCTGTGATGCTTCTGTGGTTGTTATTTGAGAGGGGTACTTTATACGTAACGAATCTGTAAAATAGGGTGAAGAAGGACACTTTGCCGAGTGTTAGCACTCGGCAAACATGCCAATTTCTATTATTCTGGTACTAGTTTGCCGAGTGCCACACAATCGACACTCGGTAAAGGCGCCATAAAATGCTAGCGGAAGCATCTTGTTTGCCGAGTGCCACGCAATCGACACTCGGCAAACGAGCCATAAAATGCTGGTGGAAGCGTCTTCTTTGCCGAGTGCCACGAGTACGACACTCGGCAACGTATAAATCTTCGCCGAGTGTTTGGAAGACGGCACTCGGCAACATTTGAATCTTCGCTGAGTGTCGGGAAGGAGGTACTTGGCAACACGTAAACATTTGCCGAGTGTTCTTCCGTTTGCCACTCGGCAAAAAATCCGTTACCTTGACAGTCCGTCAACGCCTTTTTGCCGAGTGTATAGTTTTGCCAAGTGTTTTTCAACACTTGGCAAAGCCTTTGTCGAGTACCCGACATTTGACACTCGGCAAATCCACTGTTTGCCGAGGGAAAGTTCGCCGAGTCTTGTTCGCCGAGTGTTACACTCGGCAAACGCTTTGCCGAGTGTTTTTGGGCCTTCGCCGAGTGCCTGTGGCACTCGGCAAACTTACTGTTTCCCGTAGTGAATACACCCAATGCCGCTTGGTATTGGAAGGAGTTTTCCGACTCCAATTCCATAAACATCCAAACTAAGATATTGAGTGTACCCAATATCAATTCCAATTCCTAAGCTTTAATATGTACATCCAAATGGGGTGTTATACTTTTATATTACCTATAAGATTTCTAATGATTGCAGGATGAAGCCATATATTGGAATTGTTATTGCAAACAGCAAAAAATTCAATATTAGGTGTTTCTCGGAATTAAAAGAATAGCAAGTTTAAAAGGGCAAGAGATAAAAACATGGAGCTCCAACATGGAGTCCATCTGTGACATCCATGTTCAAAACCTGCAACCCAACCATGATGCTAGTGATGCATGTTATTTAGTGTCTGAACTGAGAACATATTTGTATGTACATACAAGCCTATATATGACAGCGTATAAGAAATTAATAAAAACAATCAATATATATATATGTTGATTGCTTTTATCTATATCTATACCTATTATTAAAGCGAGTAACGTCTCTGCCAATTTTTTCGTCCGTCGTGGTCATTTTACAAAAAAGTCCCTCAACTTTCAAGGAATCAACCCGCGGTCCATATTCTAAAGAGAGGAATGGCTCGGGTGGAAAAACGAGGGAAGGGAGGGGGTTAAGGGGAAAAATGCTTCTCTTTCTCCAAAACAAAGAGGCGCAGGAGGGGATCGGGCGCGGGCGGCGGCTGGAGCGGGCACCCCGCCGCTGCTCCGGCGCGCAGCCTCGGCGGCATTGCCAGCGCGTGCGTGGCATCCAGGAAGAGAAATTTTCGTACGTCGTCCGTCCTCCGCTCGTTTCACCCGTCCGCTTCGCACCCGTATCCTCCACGCTTCCCGCGGCGCCCTCCGATGGAACGCACGCCGGGAGCCACCGCGCGCCGTCCGCTGCGCCTCCTCCGCTCCCGCGCTTCACGCTCCGCGCTCAGATCTTCCGCTCGCTCGCCTACTCCTCCTCGCTCGCTCGCCCTGCATCGCCGCCGCCGCCCGCAGCTCGCTTGCCCTGCTTTGCCGCCGCCGTTTCTCCTCGTCTCGGTCTCCCTGCGCCGCCTCCGCCGCCGCCGTGCGCCGCCCCTCCGAGCCGTCGACCGCGCCGCCGCCGCCGCCGCGGACGACGGATCCACAGCCGGATGCATCGCCATCTTCCAATCCTAGACGCCGCACACCTATCACCACAAAGGTGCCGGTCGGGCAGGGATGCGGCGGCCGGACGGAGCGAGTCGCCGAGCTAGGGTTCGAGGGCACGCGCGTCCTCGGCGAGCCCGTCCATCTCCGACATGGCTGGTGCGGCAGCTGTAATCGCCCGCGAAGGACGAGGCGGATACAGCATATGGAGCCCGATTTCTGGCCCCTGCCCTGCGGCTGCCCTCTCCTCCCCTTGTTGGCCAATCGTGCGATCCCTGATGGAGGAGAAGGCTCTGGCTTCCATAACCTCCATGGAAAGAGATCGACGGCGGCTCTGGTGGACGCGGCCCCATCACCGAGTGGATGAGGCAGCGGCGTCGCCACCCCTCTCGATGGTCTGCCCTCCTCCTCCCTAGCAGGTTTGTTTGTCTGTGTTGCTCCTTACAGCCAGCAACATGCCAACGAAGTGTTTGTTAAAATGCTAGAATGCTTCAGCCTTCAGAGATCATGTCTTGCCGATTAAGATGGAGATGGATCAACAACCTCCTGTGGCGGCGCAACATGTGCAAGTATGTCATTGGGGTCGCACATCGGATGCCTGCTGCTGCGTTGCCTGATGTTTTGCTGTAGAATTTCCACTAAGGGTATCAGGATGAGCCTACCATGGAGAAAGCTCACGGGTGAGGGCCCTTCCTTCTACTTCAGCTCTGATGCACACCAGTTGCTTGTTGTATTGCCTGAACAAAAGATTGACTACCTACTACTTCAGGTCCATGGATCATCATCAAACTTGGAAGAGGTGAATGGTCTGCCTGGTGGTAAGGCCAAGAAAAAGGTTGTTTATATATCTTACCATTAGGATCATCAGGGTTGAGCATTACTGAGATTGGTAGCGGAAGAAATCATGTTCAGGAGAAAGCATGCCTCTCATTTCAACCTAAAAGGTTGTTCTCTGAATCCTGATCAAGTAACCACATACACGCTAACTGCCTTTTAGCCTGATGTTTCTGTTGAAGCGGAAACCGGCAAAATGTACAGGGCAAATTTTCGAGATAAAGAGGGGAGAGCCGTTGTTATTATGATTTATGAGACCTACAAAGGAGGCAAGGCTTCCTCTTCTGAATTGCCATTCCTTCTTCCTAAAAGTCAGTAGTCTCTCTAGAATGCTTACCCCAATATTCACCTGTATGCTTTTCTTAAATTTCAGAATACAACATCCCATGACAGGCAAATCCGATTCACCTGTATGCTCTGTGAAGATATTATTTATTTTATTTTATGAAAAGGTCAGTATTGGTGGAGCAAGCCTTCTGAAATCTCTTTGATTTTGAGAGTATACATTTCTGCTAAATTCATCTCATCTATTGTCCATCTGACAGTTAAGAACTCTTTTGCAACAAGTTGTTCTTTACCTGGAGCTGTATGTAAGTACACTCTGAATTCTGAAGCTTACTGTGCCATATCCAGGTGTGTGATGCTGCCACAAAATGATAATCTGCATTAGTAATGCATAATACGTATTGGGGCACCTAGACCAGTGGTAGACCATTCTTTCATTCATGTTTTAATACGATGAAGATTGACGCTATCTTCATGTTATGGGTTGTTAGCATGTATGCTACCAAATTCCTTCTTGCCTCTTGGACTGTTAAGAGAAACCATGGGCTCTTGGATTGGAGGCCAGATCCTGCTGCAGCAAGCAGCTCAGGTAAAAAGAGGCATGAGTGCTTTTTCTTCGGTTCGGAACTTTAGTTTCATGCCATTTGAAATGTTAGATTTTCATTAGAGTATGCAGAGCCAATCATTTTTTTGAAGAATTCAAATCAGCCACTCAGAATTTCTGCTGTAATGGAGGAGTTTTGGCCACAACGAAAGATTACATGCATGTCTATTTCCTTGCTGTTGCTGTATGGTCTTATGGGGAAGTTTGACTATTAGGCAATAATGGTCAACTAATAGTACAATAGTATTTGGAAGAGCGACTGTACATGAATCGATAGTATGCATCATAGAAGAGCAACTGCATACATGAATCTTAGGCTGTTACCAAGATCGCTGAAATTTTGTATTTGGAAAATTGCAGTATTCCAAAGAAATATTAATACAATATTTAAGTACGTGAATTAACTATTTTCTTTTGATATATTGCTTTGCTGAATGCGAGGTGTATTGTACTATGAATTTTTCACTGCCCGTAGCAACGCACGGGCACGATCCTATAAGAAGAAAATTATTTTAGAGAGGGTAAAGACCCGTAGCAACGCACGGTCATTTCTGCTAGTTATATATATATCTGTGTGTGTTTATTTAAAGTTGACCACAGAATAACTAATCTGTGGCCAGGCCCAATTCTCCATCCGATCCGTTCAATCCGGAGCCCCCCGCTAATCCCAAACGGGTCCGCAGCGGCTCGAGCGTGCGCGGCTCAGCTCAGCGGCTCTCAGCCCGAGCGACATGGCAGCCAGAAGCGGATGCGCAATCCTCTCATCATCCTGTCGCCACGCTCATCACCATGATTTCTCCCGATCCTCCAAATTTCTGCCGCTTCCCTGTTGCCATGTTTCAGGGGGTGTTTGGATCCCCGGGCTAAATTTTAACCCTTGTCACATCGAATGTTTGGATACTAATTAGGAGTATTAAATATAGACTAATGACAAAACCAATTTCACAACCCCTAGGCTAAATTACGAGACGAATCTATTAAGCCTAATTAGTCTATGATTTGACAATATGGTGGTACAGTAAACATTCGCTAATGATGGATTAATTAGGCTTAATAGATTCGTATCGCGATTTATCCTAGGGGTTCTGCAATTAGTTTTGTAATTAGCTCATGTTTACTCCTCCTAATTAGCATCCGAATATCCGATGTGACACGGACCAAATTTTAGCTCCAAACACCCCCTCAATCGCCAAGCGGGAAGCGGATGCGCAATCCTCCGGAGGTGCTGCCGCCCTGGCATCGCTGGAAGAGATCCCCTGATTGCCGCAGGTTATTCAATCGTCCCTCGACGTCACGGCACAAAAACCTGATTCCGCCCGCCACCTTCACTCTCCACAAGAAAATCGAATCGCTGCTGCTGGAGGCGCCTAAATCATCCACCGGCGACGACGCTGGGCTGTTCCAATCGCATCCCGGAGTTTAATTAGCCCCGCCTCGAGGAAATTCTTTGTGTTTGGGTGACCAGCCCATCCCAAGGCTGCGGGAGACTGATGCTCCTTGGTTGCAAATGCTCCAACGCTGAGGTAAGCATCATGCAATTCCCCCTCCCTCATTCCATTAGTACTGATGCTCCTTGGTTGCAGAGTACTTAATTCTATTTGCAATTTTTTTACTGGTGCCTTCTGACCTGTGTTGCAGATGCATCATTGTTACAGTAAACTAATTTTTATTGTAGTAAATTATCAGGTTCCATAGTACTCGATTCTCTTGGGGACTCTGAATAGAAACTGAATGTTGGGGACTGTCTATAAATTCTACTAACTGAATGTTGGGGACTCTGAATAGAAACTTGTATGTGTTCTAAAAAAAATCATAACATCGTTGCTGTGGAATCCCTTGGGCCGTAGTCACTTTAAAGTGGATTTTGATGGTTGTGTCCTGTGCTGAGTAAGGAATTTGGCTCAGTGGCTTGAGATCATACGGCCACATGGTGTAAATATTTGTTTCAGGTCAAATGAGCAAATTCAGTTAAATGATCAAGTGATGTAGTGGTTCTGTAGCACATTGGAAAAAAATGTAGCGGCTTTTGGTTATCGGTGGACCAACAGTGTTGGGTGGTGGGATGATTGAAAGATTGTGATATTGGTTTTATGATATGGCATAAAGCACTGATTCTAGTAATCTCTCCACTCTTTTTGACATTTCAGATTTTACTCAAGGTTCAGGTTCATCCAATCGCATCCCCGGAGTTTAATTAGCCCCCCCTCGACAACCTGTGCCATTGGTGTGTGCATTCTTGGTGGAAATTATTTGTGTTTGGGTGACCCGCCCATCCTAATCCAAGCCAGTGGAGACACGCTAAGGTAAGCAGCACGCAATTCTCCCTCCCTAATTCCATTAGTACTGATGCTACTTGGTTGCTTAATAATTAATTCTCTTTTGCACTTTTTTTTACTGGTGCCTTCTAACCTGTGTTGCAGATGCATCATTGTTACAGTAATCTAATTCATATTGTAGTAAATTATCAGGTTCCATAGTACTTGATTCTCTTTGCATTTTTTACTGATGTAAATTCACTAAAAATTAACCAGGTTATAGTACGAAAGTTCCGTCAATAGTTGTTTGTGTTACTGTACTTTTCAATGGTACGCTATGTTGCAAATTAACTGTACAATTTACAACTTCTTAAAATTCATGGCTTTACTACTTCAACGGATTACTTTATGTTTTCTCATTGCATATATCATGTGGTAAGCTAACCATATATTTTAATATTTCTTAGATAACTTACATTCATTTACCTGGATATAGTCTGGAAGTTCCATCAAAAGGTTTTAATATTTCTTAGATAACTTACATTCATTTACCTGGATTTAATCTGGAAGTTCCATCAAAAGGGTGTTTGTCTTACTGTAGTTTTGACAGAGATACATTATGTTGTGCAAATATCCATGTTACGTTGTTTCATGAATAATAATCTCTTCCTTTTAAAAACAGGAGCCGAAGAAAATTCAGGACAGATTAAAATCTTTTAGGTTCCGCACCACACAAGGCGAATGGACCTTTGATATTAGCGCGATCACCGAGGCAGCTGATGCACAGCCAGTTGCAGGAGCTGATGCACAGCCACAATCATCAGCACCCCCTCAACGACCTGGTGGCCAAGATTCAAATCTTGCAAACAACAACAGCAAATCACCATCCGGAAGTGGGCAGCAGTTGCACACCGAATCAAGCCATGCCAAGGATCTCCCTCAGAGCGATGATAATGACGATGATGATGCCTTCATGGAACCCCCACCGAGGTAACCAGTTGCGAAGAAACAGTGCATCAATGCAACTTCCAAGGCACAATAGATTTATCTTTTTTTGTTAGGTGTGTATGCCAATCTCAGCAAATCGTACTAGTAATTCATTTTCCCTTTCAGGTGCATATGTGAATTTACCGTATGTGAATTTACCATTTACGACACAGTAGTAATTCCTTTACTGCAATAGTAATCCATTTTTCCTATTACGTGAATAGGTGAATTTTCCTTCGTGTGGTAAATTTACCAAAATCAAACTTCATTGACTCTGCACAGTGGTTAAAAAATCGCTAAATGTTCTATCGTTGTGATTGATTTACCAAGTTGCATGAAACAAAAATTTCCAATCCTGTTGCTCTTTATAGTATGTGACCCTTTTTACTAAATTCATCTTGCAGCCTGCCAATAATCCAGTCAAGTATGCTCATGCACTTACTGTTCAGTGTGCCCCATCAACATTCAACTCGTTTGTCGAACACCTAACCTTACTGCAGCGCAGGAGAATCATGGATATGGGTTTTGGTGGCCTCCTGAGTATTTCAGCGGAGAGGTTAGAGAGCAGAGAACTATTAAAGTTCATGTTCTATAGGCTAGACCTCAAAACTATGGTAATCAATGTTACCAAAGACAAGACAATCCATGTCACCCCATTTGCCGTCAAGCAAGTGCTTGACTTAGCGGACAGAGGTGAAATTCTACAGTTGCATACACACGCAAGCATCCGAGGCATTGTCTGCTTTCAAGACATCAGTGGGTCTACAAGAATCCTAGGACCTCCACATTAGTCATCTCCAGAAGATATTGAAGGATGATCATGAGCTGGGACTGGCCTCATTGATAATGATATGGCTATAAGATTTTTTCTTTATCATTGCTTGCAGCAAACTGTTTTTCCCAAGCACTGATAATAACATCAGATGCAAGGATGTTTACCTTACCAGGGACCTATCTCGCTTGTCGGGTTTTAACTGGTGCAAGGCAGTTGTGAATGACCTACGAGATGCTGCAGTCACTTGGCAGGTGGACAAAGCGAATAAATCACTATCAAGATGTTCAATATTACTGATTGTGAGTATACATTTCTTTCATCTACATGACTTGAGTAAATTAATTACTAAAAATTGTTGGTGCGCAACGATTTGCCTATGCTGTTGAATATTCTTTGCAGATACTGTATTTGGACAACCTACAATGCAAAGACCAGATTGTGCATACCAGGACTCCTCGTGCAAAGTACTTTGATCAAAATGTGATAAAAAAATTAATTAGTGCCGATAGGACCAAAAACCAACAAGGGAAGTCTACATTTGGGCTGTTACTGGTATTGATGCTTGGTCACTATTATTATGTTAATTATTCTCTGGCATTTCTGACCTGTCTTAATGCTTCCCCTATTTCATTTGCTCTGTGCAGCTTAGGAACAACATCAATATATACTTGCTACCATGTGACTCAGCACCCATCTACAAATGTCCCAGCACCCATTGAACCGTTGTCAACACATTTCCCCAGCATGCAAGCAGAATTGCATGAATTAGTTGACCAGATTGGTAGCAGATCCAGGAAGATGCAGGCAATGGTGGCATTGGCAAATTTTGATGCCAAAGCTAAGAAAGCATTGAGCTATATGAACATTGGGCAACAGATGCTACGGGATGCACATGAGGCAGTCATTCACTCTTTGAACAATTTTGAATGACAAGGTGCATGGCAACAATACTGAAGAACATCATGGTCAGCCCCACGTTTCTGATATAGGTAGTGACATGAATATTGCCCCACAGCAATACCATTTTTTTTAAGTTTTCATACTCCATTACTTCATGTATGCAACTCAAGCTGATGACATTGACATGTACAATGGCCACAATAGAGTGCATAATTTAGGATTTGAACATGCATCTGATGTGCCAAATATTCAATCTGAAACAATGGAGACTGATATGTCTTCTGGTACTTCCCACGACTGTTGTTTGTTGTCAGATCGAAAATATTAAACATGCATAGAATTTATGTTATTCCTCATATATTTACTTTTTTTTCAGGTGCTCACACAAACCATGAGATTCACTAGCGTGCACGTGTTGAATTGCAACAAAACAGGACTCAAGAACAAGTTTTACCAACATCCAACACATTGCCCTATGTAATTCACTAAACCTGACTACTCGATAACCACCCCAACATTTATCTGCCAAAATGCTGACCTTGTAACTCATCCCATCCCCCTCAGGAAAATGCTAACCTTCAAAACGAAATGGATGTCGAACTTTCACCCGTCTGCACTCAAGTTACAAATGCTACTTTCAGTACAAATCACTACTTTTTTTTACTACCAGCTGTGGGCCCTCTTACACACACATTTGATTATTCATATGCAGCTTCACGAAGATGTGACGATTGATCATGTTGTGCCTCCTATTGCGGCCAAAGGAAACACTGCCACAGCCTCTCCAGATAGTAAGTGTCGTTTTCCGAATGATACATCAATCTTACTTTAAATTACTCGTTCTTGTAGTAAATTACCAGGCTCAATCAAACAGTAAAATTACTATAGAATTTTACTACTCCCTAAAAAAACAGTGACCTTACCACTTCAATAGTTACTTCTGCATTTTACTACGCAACCTCACTACTCAATTCTCCTCCATTTTAATACAATTGCCTCAATCATACAGTAAAGTTACTATAACTTTTTACTACTCCTAGTCTGCAAGTTTTGACATAGTCTCTTAGATAGTCTGGAAGGCATCTACAATGTTACTGTAAGTCATCTACAATGTCTGCTATACAGTAAATAGTCTGGAAGATTTTACTATCTCTTAGATTTACCAGTAAATAGTCTTGACATATTCTCTTAGATAGTCTCTTAGATAGCCTCAATAATAACTGTAAGTCATCTAGAATCTCAATTATACAGTAAATAGTCTGGGTTCCATTTCCAACTGATATAATAAATTTCAGACATAATCACTGATACAACAGTAATTGCATGCACCATTTCCAGCTGATCCATTATATTCCATCGGAACAGGCCGGCGTTGCTCAGTGCTTCTTCCATCTGCTGAGTTACGTTTTATCCTGTCGAAAATATCTTGTGTGCATTTCTGTTCAATCCCACTATTACCAGTAACCAAAAAAACTATTTACCAGTAACCAGTACACCTCCTACTGCATTTTCTTAAAGCTAGCTAGCCGTCACTCCTACAAGAATTTACTATCTCTTAGATGACACATATCTATTTACCAGTAAATAATGTCCACTGCATTCTATCCTACTGTATGCAGCGCAAGCCAAGACGTCAACATGAATGATGGCCACAGTGCACAGAATGTCAGATCTGAACATGTATTTGGTGCGACACTTATTCAACATAACCAAATTGAAAATGATATGTCTTCTGGTATATCCCATGACCATTGTTCGTTGACAGGTCCAAAAAATTAGAGCATGCATCTGACAAATTATGCTATCCTTTATTTCTTCATTGTGTTTCAGGTGGTAAAAACCAGGAGCTTAACCAGGGCGTTCCCGAAGGGTTCCAACAGAACAGGACCGAAGAACAAGATTTACCACCTTCCGAAGCACTACACGATAGTATTGCTTATCACAAAGTAATTCACTACTCCTGACTACATGTTCACTTATGGTTCTCAAAAAAAAAAGTCACTCACTTACTATCCCAACTGTTATCTACCATACCTCACCCCCCTCCCTTCAGGACAATGTTGACCTTGACAACATAATGGAAGACGACCTTTCACCCGTTTGTACTCAAGTTTCAAATCCATTGTTCAGTAACAACACTACTATTTTAGCATCAATCGTGGCATCTTTTAAACACATATTTGATTCTTCATATCCAGGTTCACACAGATGTGACGATTGATCACATCGTACCTCATGCTCTAGCTAAAGGAGACTCTGTCGCAGCTTCGCCAAATGGCAGTATGCATTCTTGTCAAATCTTTTCATCATCTTTTTCTCCTGCTACTTATTTTACATCACTTGTAGACACCCACAATATTATTGCCCAAGCCACCCCCACACCTGGATTCCCTAGTACATGCATCTACTACCTTTACTCTCCACCCCACACCTGGATTTTTTAAAAGTAGATCTTTTTTTTGTGCATCAACCTTACAATAAATTAATTGTTCTTGTAGTAAATTACCAGGCTTCCACTTAGTAGGCAAACACACTTCTTCATTCTACTACATTTCCTTACTGGTGCCTCAATCATGCATTACATTTATTATTTACTACTTCCTAAAAACTAGTGAATTTTACCACTTCAATTACTGCAAAATAAAATGTGGTAACCTAATCATGTAGTTTACTATTTCACAAAATTTACACTAATTTACTATTTACCCCAGTGATTACAAATTACTAATATAATATTACTGAACAAAAAGATATTGCTGCAAATGATTTGAATTTACTCTACTCTGCTACTACTGTTATACTGGACAAGATTTATTACCAAACAGATTTGTATTACTGCGATACTGAAACAAACATGCTGATGCAAAAAAATATGTTACAGACAGAATATTAGTGAAAAAAAGATTTTCTTTTCCAAACATGTTTGGATTTACTACGCTACTGGTGTTACTGAACAAATGGGCAGGAATTTTGCTGCTTGTTCTAGGAAAGCAGCAAGTCAAAAAATGCAAACCTGTAGTTGTTTGTGTTACCGTAGCTTCGAATGGTACACTATATTGCCAATTAACCATACAATTTATTAGATGACAATATGGTACACTATTTTCACACTGCATTCACCATGTGCGAACTTACATTTACTTACGAGGACATACTATTGCTTAGATCACTTACATTTACTTACTAGGCTGCAAGTTTTTACAGATAAATTATGTAAAGTCTTGATACATATATTATTTTGTGCAAATTTACCATGCAAAGCCTTGACAGATAAATTATGTTGCAGGAATCGAGATCATCGCAGATGATGCACTTAGCCCTATTCTTTTACAGCATTGCACACAAGATGACATCATCCATCGTCCAGCCATTGCTCTGAGGCCACGGCGGCTTTCAAAACGACCACCCAGGTGTGTGTCCCCTTTTAAAGGCGATCCAGAAAGAGCAAAAGCTCCACAGTTAACAGCACATGCTGTGAGGAAAAAAGTTCCACATTGACATGAAGTGCAAAAGGTATTTTTTACAACCTACTCTCGAAGTGGTACTGCTGCATGCACACACTTATGAATATTTCTTTGCATACCAGTGATATTTTCATTCGCACCGGCTTGAGAGAATTCACTGGATCAGATATATCAGTCTTTCCTTGATGGCGAGATGCTTTCCACCCAATTCATGTCATACTTCGTTGCCTGCATGAGCTATGATGAATGCCACATGGCTGATGGTGGTGGGTACAGGGTCTTCCTATCTTAAGAGCTTAGGTGAGCGCCTACCTATGCCATTCACTACACAATAACAAAAAATTTTACACCCTCTAATGCCATTCTATTACACATCCAGGAATATGTCAATACGAAGATGAAAATTTCTCGCAGTGGGAATCACATCAGGCACGAGCTGTCTTACAACGAGATATTGGAGATCTTGACCCAACCAAAGTGAAACTAGTAAGTACTATATACTCTTGACTACCTCATGAATTTACTTTAAAAAAAAATGCTGTCGTACTGTGAGGATTATGAACTTGCAGTTTTCTCACTTAAATTTACTTCTATCATCTCAGTGGTTCTTGCCGGTTATGGAGGAGGAGCACTATAGCATCTACTGCATCAACTTCATACACGAGCGTATTGATGTACTTGATTCCAGTCCCAAAGAATCGAAAGCTTCATGTTTGGTTCGGGAAGAGATCATAAAAATTGTAAACTTAATAGCAAGATAATCTACTTTCATTAAAAGATTTATTAGATAATCGAAAACAAAGGATCTTAAGTACTCTTCGAAATTTGGAAGAATTGCGTAGAGGGACCCTTGAACAACTCAAAAAAGCTCGGATTCGATTATAGAAAGTTGAATAGCTGACCACATAGATTACCACCAAGTCCTAGGTGACCAAATTATTCGACGTCTTAATCTCTTGTTCCAGTTGGTAACAAAATTTGAAATGAAGCAATTTACTATATTCAAACGCCCTATCATTGACGTATGTATGCATACGGACGACAATGACTGTGGATTCTTTGCCATCAAATTCATGGAGCTATGGAACGGTGACTCCTTCCATGTTCCAATCCTCACAGTAAGCCTAAACTTTTTTTACCAACACTCAATGTTTCTAAATTTTACTCCATCTATAATAGTCCTGATTACCATTTCACTACGCAATGCAGGAAAACGTTCGGCAGTATAGGTCTCAGCTCCCCTTCTACGGCCTCTATCACAGAATCAACGAGATCAAGAAGCTCCCTGCTGGTCTAGAAGCACACAGGCGTCGCATGTGATCCTCGTGACTGTTGTTTATTAGACGGAATAAATAAACAAGTTCACTAGCAAACACGTTTATTTTGTCTTCATTTTCGACAAAATCCAGACATTCTATGTAGTCGTTCGCATATCATGGATTATAAATAATTTTAATTATGTTCTTTACAAATTTGAGTTTTTACTTTTATTTCGGACATACTAAATAATTTCAAAATTCCATTGTTGGACAAATTACACGTGCGCTCTGATATCCCATATTAGAAGTACTGTAATTCTCTTTTCCAAATGTACTTTTTACAAGTTGTGAAAGAATATGATGCGAGAGCAGTAATTCTCTTTTCCAAGTGTACTTTTTACACGTGCATGATATGGTATGCGGGAGCAACAATTTTTGCTTCCACTGTTTTACTATGTGCTCTCTCTGCCTGGCCTCTATTTTACAGAACAATACATGTCCATCAGTAAACATCAGATATTAGGACTCGGAACATCAGAAAAATACAACTCGGAACATCAGATCCTATGCAGAAAAAAAACATCAGATATTAGGACTACAGATATAATTCTATAACAACCTTGATTACAGGGGATTCCTTAATTACTGAGTCAAAATCAAAATTGAACACACCCAAGCCAATTATGCCTAGTGCCAAATTAGAGAACTCAGCTTCAAGGTCCACTATGACTTGGCTTTCGCTTTCAGTAATCTCTTCATTCTTTCATATTGTTCTTTCTGAACATTTAGTAAATATGCTCACCATAGCTTCAATGAATAAGGCATGGAACCCAGGTGGTATAACTGCAGAATATAAGGATTGGATAAGTTGTGCCATCAGTAAAAATATTAAGTGTTACGCATACATGGAGTTCAAATAATCTCTAAATCAATTTGATTATATTGATCAATTACCTCATAAATCAAGCTAATTAATGGATCAGTAACTGTTACATATCGCATTAATAGTTTTATTTTCAGCCCTGAAGGCAAAATAGTAGGGACTCTTAAGCATCAGTTAAGCAAGAAAAACATATCGGATTGGAAAACAGAACTACCAAGAACTGAATTTTGGAGCACAAGCCACTGGTCAACCTGTTACTACTGACTATCAGCACAGGCCTGGAGATTAATGCAGAGAAATATGCAGTATCGTACTCAGTGCAAACTTGAAAGCACAGAAACTATGATTCATTGTCCAACCTTTCTAACCTTTTCTCCTTTGCTTCCAGGTATCAAGGTCAGCAGGCATAAGACCCTTCCCCATAATTGGTTTTAAAATTTCAGTGAGAACTCCCTGATTTCAAGTGGTGAGAATGCAAGAATATAAGCAGTTCAATCAGTAATCCATTCAGTAATCAAAGTGGTGAGAATCTGAGAATATAAGCAGTTTAGAAGCCAAGGAGCCATCTAAATCAAATACTGAAGATGAGAATGCAAATAAATATAAGCAGTTCAAGCAGTAATCCATTTAGTATTCATCCATTCAATAAACATTACATGAAATTATTAATCTGTTCCAAACATAACCTTACATTAAAACACAATTCATGCTACATCATCAAATTCATCCTCCAGTTGCCTTTTTGTGGGTGGTCTCCCCCTCTCCCGTCCCATCTTGCCCCGCAAACTACCACTTGCACCTCGTTTCTTATTGACGTTATCCGGGTTCACATCACACCCCGTACTATAATGTCCCAAAGATCCGCAATACCCACATGTCCATTGCCCCTGTGCCTTATTGGAACTTGCATGGTTATTAACAACTTGTTTCCCTCCACGCTTCCTCCCCTTTGTTCTTGCCTCCCTTGGTGCACACTCTGAAATTTGGATTGCACCTTCAACTGGTGGAGCAAGAGGTTCATCTATACTTTCAATGTGCACATCTTGTTCAGCCCAACTTGCCACAGGTTCACATCCAATCTCCGGGATCACATCACTCTATTCTTCTATATGATTCCCCACCTGTGATGCTCCAGTACCTCTTGCAATACTTTCACCCCACTAAACTAATGCAGACAACTGCTCACAGCCTTTCTCGAACCCAAGACTTATTTTGCGGCATGCCCTCATGGCGGCCATCGCGATTTCTATTAGCTTCTTTGTCTTGTACTGATCGCTCTCGTACCCTGGTCCCGAAGTCACAATGTCGTGCCTCTCCCACATTACCATCGTTCTTGCACTCCTCGTGTATCTCTTCAATATGTACTCTGCAGGTATATTGTCAATCTGAATGTACGTGAAGGCTTTAATAAGATGGGTGCAGAACAAGCCTGTAATAATTAAATTTACCATAATCAGTGTTTCTTTTCACCAAACCAAAGTATACTTGCAAATGCTAAACAAAAACCTTTTCAAATGCCATCTCTTACCTGTATGCTCCCATGTCTTGCACTCGCATGTATATCTACCTGATCGTACATCAGCCTCCACTCTAAAAGAATGTTGAAACCAAGCATATTGCCACGACTGATCTGTGTGCATCACCATGTAAACGTCAACCTCGTTAGGATAAGGATCAATACGGAATGCAGTACTATAAATATAAGTTTCCCTATATTTTTTATATACAGCTCGTGTGTATACCCTACTAAGATGGCCATCAAAGGGCTGCAACGTCAACCACAAGTTACCAGCCTGTTTCATGCACAACCAAATAAAACATTACTCCTCAGTAAACGATATCTTAAAACTCTTTCATAAACAACAATCCGCTGTCATGATTACCTGAGACCAATGGAGTTCCCCCGCCGCCGTGTGATTTGTGTGTTGAATGAAGTTCAGCATCCTATGTGCAAATTTACTAATGCATGTCAAATGTCCTATGAAGCCACTACCCTTGATCATCTTGTTTACGCTTTCACTTCTTTGTGAAGCCACAGTACAAGGGTTTCAAATATGCAACAACCCACAATTTCCTACTCTTCCAAAGTCCCTGAATAGTATCATCCTCCTGTATGCCATACTCATCGACCAACTCATTCCATGTAGACTCAAACTCTATAGGCGTAAGTGGGTGATTGATTACGGTGAGAAGCTTTATTTCAGACCATCATGAATCTTGTACAATTTTTTTAGCTCTTCTTTATACTTCCTCAGCATGTGCCAACGGCACAACCTGTGTTGTGTTTGTCTGAACACCTCCTTGATCGCTGCTGCCATTGAACTATCCTGATCTATACCAAAGTAATGGTGACAAAGTTACCAAATAATTTACACAATGTATCACTCAAGCCATTCATGTATAAACATTCCTTACCTGTAAGTATGCACCTTGGGTCCCGACTTCCGGACATACAGTTTTTGAATGCCCCAAACAAGCACTCAGATGTGTTAGCTTGCTCATCCTGCAACAGTGCTTTCCCGAAAATGACGTTTTGCAATTGATGGTTTGACCCAACAAACATGGCTAAAGGCATGCTATACATGTTTGTCTTGTATGTGGTGTCGAATGTAACCACATCTCCAAAATCTCTATATTCCGCACGCTGGCTTTCTTGACTCCAGAACACATTCTTGATCACGTTTTCACTGTCTACTTGCAGCTCGTAGTAGAAATACTTGTTCTAGGCCTTCATCTCCCTTAAGAACTCAAGCAACTTTGGTATACCATTTTCCCTCTCCTCCCTGGCAGTTGCAGCTTTCCTGGAACCATGAACACATACATCACAAGAATTACAATGATTTCCATGTACTCAACCATAACATCAACACTAGTAAATCTGAAGACATTACCTGTTTTTGAATTCCATTTTAGTGAATGTGAAGTTTTGCCGACTACCATCTAATTCTACAAGCATATTTACTATAGTGTTGTGGGAAGCATCACACCTATGCATCTGATCGACAATATCCATGCCTATAGGGTCCTTGTCCTTCTGTATCCTTAAGAATTGTGTTACGGTCGTTAAGGGATGTAATGGATGATTGTGCTCCAACCTTATCCTCTCAAAGAACCAATAGTCCTTTTTAATATTCCATTTTATTTTCACAAAAGCCTTGCATTCACACCTCATTGATATTTTCTCACGTACAGCCTTACCAGGCTTGTAGTAATCCCAGTATCCTTGTTTGTTGCACGACAACTCCAGTACAGTCTTCCTACTAGTCTTGGTTATGCGCACATCAAATCCTGTTTTGACCGCATAGAATTTGTAAAATTCTTTAGCTTCATCTTTGCTGCCAAAACGTATCTCCTCGTTTGGCACAATTGTGTTTGGCAACAATGGATCTTGGAAAAAGAAACACACATTTCAGAACGTACTACAACATTACTCGAAACATAAAACAATGAACGGGGGCATTCATGCTAATATAAATCATGTACAAAGCGTGTTTCTCCCAATCGTTCTAATAACTTTCTAAACTTACTGATTTTTTACAAGTTACCTTCTAAATTTTTAGACACAAGGTACTGACTTCTCAATTTTAGCATCAAGGAACATGCAAAAGTGTTATAAACTTTTTGAATTTTTGGGGTCACCTAAAATATGTACAAGAGTTCCTAGACTTCTGAACTAACTTAATTTCTAGGAGTCGAGTTACTTTCCAATTTTTTAGGCACCAAGTTAGCATCAGCCGACATCCTGACTTTATGAACTTGGCCCATACAAAGCAGCAACACGTGGTAATCCAAATTACTTCCTCGCTTATGGTAAGGGACAATCCACTGCAAGGGTTCAGGAGCATTTTCGTCCAAATGGTGCGCATATATGGCATAATTTCATGAACCAATCATATATATCAGAAAAAATACATGTCAATATACTCACATGCAAGAAGGTCCTCTCCGGATGGGGCGTTGCCATGGTCTCCGGTGACACATGTTGGAGAGGAGTCACCGCCGCCAACCGTCCTGGAATCACCGCCGACGATGCAGACAACACTGGTGCTGGGCATTGCGACGTTGTGGGAAGGCTCCTTGCTGCAGTGCCCTCCGTCATCAGCATTGCTAGCGGAGCCGAACATCTCACCTGCGTGGATTCTGGTGATTGTGCAGTCAACATGACAGGGAACACCTCCGTTGTAGCAGACGGCGTCGTGACATCCATGGAATCAGTCTGTGCAGGAGTGAGGCAACTAGGCCCAGGAGATGGACTCACCAGGCACGAGAGCAATCAATCGACGCTTGTTAATGCTATAACTGGTGCCACGGTCGCCAATTCCTCCGAGGATTCCGCGCCCTTGCAGTAACGACATCCAATGTCGTAATGAAGTCTCGGCTCCAATCCGTAACCAGGTTGCCGTGGCTCGGGGACGTAGGCTCGCTTGCACGGGGGACCACTGCAGGCTCGCAAGGTATCTGGGGGAACCAGGAGGCCCACCAGCGGAACCAGGACGCTTGCACGGGAATCAGGAGGCTCACCGGTGGAGCGCGTGGGTGCTGCCAAAGATGGGCGTGGCGGGGCAGTAACGGAGAAGGAGCCCCGTGGGCAGTGGATGTGGCGGGGCAGTAACGCCCATTTGGCGGCGGATGTAGCCCAGGTCGTCGGATCCGAGTGGATGGGAGGTGGCGGTGGCGACGGGATGATGATGGACGGGAGTTCCATTTACCATAGTTACCCCCTCGTATGGCTCGCTCGTTCCTGGCTCGTTCTTTCCTGGCTCGTCCCTGGCTCGCTCGTTCCAAGCTCTGGTAAACGCACGGGACAAATCTGGGCCAGCCAATCCTAATACATCACGTCGACTGGCTACAGAATAGACTACTCTATGACTGGCTACGGAATATATATATATATATATATATATATATATATATATATATATATATATATATATATATATATATATATATATATATATATATATATATATATATGAAACGTAGCTTTAACGTACTTTCCGAGGCAAAGCTACTCACGTCGTTTCACGTATTCAAAATCAAAATTTATATCACCAATGTTTTTTGTCAAATATCATATGCTTGTGGCTTCATAGAATAATATCCCTCCAACAATATAGTTTTGTCCGTGGCAGTAAATCCTTTAACAATATCCTCAGTTTTTTTTGTTTCTTTCTCACCAAGCACGCACATATCAACCTCATTGTTCTTTTATCAAATAAGGCTCTTTTGTACCGCGTAGTTTTTGTTCCAGACGTGACCGTGTGTGGTTGATGGATAAATGGAGAGGGATACGGGTGATTCAACCTGGATGGCCGGACCTAGGGTTTTGAATTTGATTTTCGCTATTTTTTTGGTCACCAGCAAAATTAATGTAATTAAATTTTGTTTAAAAATGATAATTAAATTATTTTTAAAACTAGTTATTTATCGCCCTACCAAATTGACATTCATATTAACGACAAGGTCAGTAGTGCAGTGGTTTCCTTCCATTTGTCTAGGATTAGCTCCATTTTTCTATTTTTTACTCTCCGAAAGTGCTTGGACCCCACATGTTTTTGACAGAAAAAATGTCCAAAAACGGAAGACAAGGAAGAATTGAACGTAGGACATGTTGACAACTGAGATGGAGCTCCCACTACTACGGTGAAGCTTAGGAAACTGTTTATTTATGCATGTTATCATTATTTGACCAAATCATGTTTCGATATTTTTTTGTTCACCAACAAAAACCTCGAAAATCAAAAAAATTTACAAAATTTTGAACCCTGGCTGGATCTCAATGTCGGTGCAGTGCTACTTCGTCCCTCCCGCCGCCGCGTCGGCATTGAATCATCGGAGCCCGTGCTGCCGCGAACCATGTAGGACACATGATACATGACAATGCGGTGTCAGTAGTAGGACACCCATCATGAAGTTATAGGATGGACACGAAAGGGCGCCGCCCAGAGGGCGGGCAGGGCCTCAGCGTGCGTCGTTGGCGTGTTGGGCGGCTAGCCAGCACACTGATGTGGAATTGAGCGCTAGGGCAGCAGGCAGCGGTCAAGCTGTTGCCATGATAGCCTTTTGGGCACTCCCTATGGTTTGGGCTCTTTGTTTTTCCCTTCTGTGAGCCTGCAGGTTTAGAGGTATCCAAATACCTCTTGCTAAACTTTAGCAGCTAAAATTTAGCAACTTTTAGCTGCTAAACTGCCAAACACCCTTGCTAAAGTTTGCTAAAGTTGAGTTGCTAAAGTTTAGCACTTTAGCAAGTTTTTGGTTGCTAAAACTTGCTAAAAGGTAGGCTGGACACCCTATACCCTTCATTTATTGTTGTATGGTGCGCACCTCCCTACCCCCCTCCCACACTCACACCCGCGTCTGCTAGACGCATCCACCGCATCCGCCGCCGCAACTCCATCCCTACTCCTCGGCTCATCGCATCCGCCGCCACCGCTCGACGCCTCCACCGCTGCCGGCTCCTGCAGTCCAGCCCCGCCACCGGTGCTCCCACCCCATCCGCCGTAGCTCCCGGATTCATCCCAATCTCCGCATCCCATCTTCCCCATCCCCCCACCCTCACCCCGGATCTGTGCTTTGCTGCACTGCCACCTCCCGGATCCGCCATCCTCACCGCCGCAACCCCCGGATCCATTCCTATTGCCGCCGCCAACAACCTCTGCCCCATCCCCCTCCCCGTCGGTGCCTCTCCCTATTCCATCTCCATAGCCAGCGCCAACATCCCCAGCCCCATCCCCACTGCAGCCGCAAACGTCCCCCTGCACCATCCCCATCGCCGCCTATCGGGCATGCACCCTGGGCCCACGAGTAGGTCCTGAACGGCCCACTAAGGGACGTACTCGCACATGATCAAGACAAGGAGGCTACGCAGCAATAGACGTATCCCACTCGGACTAGTTAAGAATGCATATGGAAACTACTCGGACCACACTGAGTAGAATTCTTTAATTGTACTCGACTAGGATTCAGACTAGTAACCCTGCCCTCCCGTGTATATAAGGGCGGGCAGGGACCCCCTCGAAGACAACAATTCCATATCATCTAAGATCAATACAACCAAACTCACAGGACGTAGGGTATTACGCGATCTAGCGGCCTGAACCTGTCTAAATCATGTTCTTTGCGTCACCATCGACTCCTTGATTCTCGACGGCCCTTACCGCATAAAAGACCACCTTGGGTACCCCCTAGGCGGGTTGCCGGTCTAAAACACCGACAGCTGGCGCGCCAGGTAGGGGAACTCGCCGAGTTTCTCAGCGTGAGCTCGATGGCACCTGTCGTTTTCAAGCCTGTCTTCACCATCGAAGCGGGCGCAACCTTCATTTTTGGATCCTGGCTCTGCATCGCCGATGGCGCCGGATCATTTCAGCACCGAATCATCAACATCCAGGAGAAGAAATCAGTCAATTCGGCCAGGAAAAACCAAAATTTCAAAGTCAACAACCCCGAGTTCGACTACGCGTCGGACTCGACCTCAGTTCAGACTAGTCGGTCCCAGTCACTTCCCAAATCGACTTTGACTCCAAAACAGATCCCATATGGACTCCGCAATGCAGCCGAAGTCTACCAAAGTTTCCTCACCCGAATTCAACTCGAACACGAGAAGGACAAAGACGACGACTCCGACTCAGATTACATCCTGGAGATTCCGCTGTCAGGACCAGCCCAAGGTCTGGTAATAACTTCAACATCACAAGGTAGATTCGTCCATTGGGCAGGAATGAGACCATCCCTCCTCGACCGCGACTACGAGTCACACCTTGTCGCTCATATAGACAACCTCCCGTACCAGGAAGGTGTTCCGCTCACCTCAAGCCGCGAGGAAAGTTCCACAGAAATTGCAACATCAAGCTCTGGAAGCTACTACCTAGACAAAGAAGTCTTTGTTATTACTCAAAATAACAACCCGGGTACTAGCCAACAGAGAACCCCCTAGCGACTAGCACAACTCGACAACATCTCAGAGGACGAGTGTAACGACCTTGGATAATCAATCGAGTTAATCTTCAACCGAAGTCCCTAATCCCGCTGTCTCAGCTCTCCTGAGCTTAAGCGCTCAAAGTCCTGTTCTTAGTTCCGACCCCTGAAAACCAACCCAAAACCGCTGGTTCTTTCTAAGTCCAGAGGCAGTGTTCCTTCCAATCTTGGAGCAGTGGAGAACTCGAGACTGACTGGTGGACCCGCAATCTTTCCCCAGTTCTCTCGAGGCAGACGCGCCTGAACAGCATGCACCCGCTTCAGAGCTCCCCCACCGCGTGGCTTGGTCTCTCCGACGCCCGCCGCCTCTCCCAGTCGCCGACCGCGACAGGATGGATTAGTGCGCCCTCCTCCCCAATTGCAGCGGAAGCCCCCTGCAACCCTTTCTACCTCGCCTCATCTCGCTCGCGCTCTCACCGGCCGCGCCAAGGTGCCCCATCGCCGCCGTGGCAGAGTTTTGCCGCTGCTGCGTCAAACCGCCTCGCGACCCGCGCCCATCATCTCGCCCGGATCCCCGGCTGCAAGCCCCGATGCCTTCCGGTTTTTCCGCCTCTCCACAGTCGCGCCGCACACGAGCTCGCTCTGCGACGATACCTCCCTCGCCAACCCCGACTCCGGCAGCGACAGCTCTTTTTTCCGCCTCACCAGTAATATGCCCCAGCAAGCCGCTGTTTCACGCTCGCCCGCGCCGCCGCTCGCCTTGTCACTTCACCTGATGCAACCTCGCTTGTAGCGCCCTTCTCCCTGTCACACGCCAGTCAAATCCACTGCTCGACGTGACCAGACCATGCTCGCCTTCGCCAAATCTAAATCCCGGCAAAGACACGCCTGCGCCGGCCTTGTCTCCAGTGCCCAATAGCCGAAGACCCTATCTCCAAGGTCCGGTTCCGCCACCCATCGCTGCTCAATCGCCGCCATGGTAGCGCACTCCATCCTTTTCTTCTCGGTCTTCGTGCTGCTCGAAATTCTCTCTCTTCCACGCAGCTATAAAAAGGCATACCAGTGTCCCACTAGAGTTCCTTCGCCATCGCTGTTTTGCCGCCCCCTACTCTGAGCGTACATGAACACTCTCGCTGAGCTCTTGAGAAGTTCCCCTCTCCGCTCAAACCCGCTTCTCCCCCAATCCACCAAGCCGTCTGTTCCTCCGTGCTGTGCTAGAGCTTTCTTGTTGCCCACAAGACCAGTTTCCCTCCACTCCGCTTGAAGGCAAGCCCCGGAGCATGAATCCAATTTTCTAAACTTGCACATGCCTTCCTTCTCATGAATGTGCATTTACATATAGGATTTGTTTGCAACCCTAGATGCATGACATAGTTCCTGTGATCTGAACACTAGTCTGTTGGGTTCGAGTAGTGGCAATGCTTAATAGGACTCGGTAAAAGTCGAGTGATTTCCTATCACTCGCGAGTTATAGGAGTTGGTTGTTCTCTTTTGTTTACAACTATAAGGACAATGGACGGGGCAGGGTTTTGGTGAACTCTTTTGGTGGTCGGCTGATCACCCCGTTTGTTTACTCAATCTGTTAAGGCCCCACAGTGGTAATGTTCGTGATCAAGTGTTTGAAAGTACTAATCTCATACCCATTATGGGATGTGGAAGCCTAGTACCTGATTGAACCTAAACGTGAGCAGTTCGATCTACTATCTCTGGAACGAAGTTCCCCTGCGGCCGCACGTGGTGGCAAGTGTTGTCACAGAACGACAGAGGCCGGGTCTGTGGAACATTCCACCAAGTGAAGTGGGCCCGACACGGGTTAGGGAATTGATGGGGAAGGCCCACACAGGAAGCGACCCTCGGTGGTACGCGGATGTTGTGAGGTTAGGTTCACCATGCATGGTTAAAGAACTCGAATCGATTCGTCTGCCTCTCACAGTTTGAGACTGCTTGATCGCTATGCTACACTAAGTAATGAAGGAGTCTGATGATGACATGGTCTTAATGTTGAGCTTGTATACATAAAGCTAGATCTATGATTGCTTAGTATAAGTTGCCAACATATACTAGTTAATGAACTTAGAATATGAGCTAAAACTTTAAAAGCAAGGACCTAACATAGTCGCTTTTGACAAACAAAACCCCTCAGCTAAAGAGCTTTGCATGTCTAGAAGTGGTGAAGTAGCTTTTCACCATTCGGTTAAGTCTTATTGAGCTTAGAAGCTCAGCCTTGTTGTGGCATCTCTTTTCAGGTGAAGTTGAAACTTCCATGCTTGCTGTTGGCACTTGGCCGCCCCAGCTTCCTCCTGGGTGGACGGTTGAGTGGGATCCTTCCTCGAATGGCGGGGAATGGGATCATTGATGTCCTGTCTGGCCTCACCAGGGACATCCGACCCCGACGATAGCTTCCGCTACGTTTTGTCTTCTGTTGTTTCCTTCATAACTTGTAAAATTCTGATTTTCAACCAGTGTGTCATGAAATGCTAATCAAATGGTGGATCTATTGTATTCTCTGGAACCACTCACCTTCGTGTGAGCTATGCTAACTCGGTCCTGTTAAGTGGTTAAATCGGATGAAATCCGACGGCACATCGAGTTAACTTGATTAAGGCATGCTGATCGCGTGTTAAGCGACTTAACCGTGCTTTAGTTGAGTTAATCCGAGGTGTTCCGCCACAGCTGGTACCAAAGCAGGTTTAGCAGGACAGAGAACACAATGGGTCCCAAAACGCATTCTTTTGAATAAAAATTTGCAAGAAAAAGGTTGAAAAATCTCGTACGATCGTTAAGGATGACTTTAGTACGGGAGGGCCTAGGGGATTTTGGGGTTATTTTAGGTGGCTAATACTTATTGGTTATTTCGCTAACCCCCAGTACTTCGCCACGTGTATCATACGTGTGCTGAGTTCTGCATCACGAGTATGCGAGGGTTGATAGGGAGTTCTATTCAAAGGACCCTATCATCGCGGTTGTTTTGCCCACGTTTATCATACGTGCGCAGGTTCCGTATGTTAATTCATACGAAGGGTGGTATGGTTCGATTCCAACGAGCCTATCATCACGGTTGTTCGCCCACGTCTATTATACGTGCGCAGATTCCGCATCTCGAGTATGCGAAGGGTTATATGGTTCCATTCAAAGGGAACCTATTTCCACGGTTGTTGTGCTGTCCATGCAGCGTTAAACGCATGGGTGTCGTTTCTATAGTGAACGGTAATGCTTGGGGACGCTTTCGTGGGTGCTGGCACAAAAGGTTCAGGTGGCTGTGTTTTCTGTAGGTACACTAACCGCATTCGCTTAGGGAGATGCTGTTAGAAATCGACTAGCTACTATAGGGAGAGACGTATTGGTTGCCTCGCCACCGGCACTGACTGCGTTGTTGGTGTTTTAGACCGGCAACCCGCCTAGGGGGTACCCTAGGTGGTATTTTATGCGGTAAGGGTCGTCGAGAATCAAGGAATCAATGGTGATGTAAGGAACACGATTTAGACAGGTTCGGGCCGCTAGATCGCGTAATGCCCTACGTCCTGTGTGTTGGTTTGTATTGATATTGGGGATTGATGAACTGGAGTTGTCCTCGTTGTCCTAGGCTTGGGTGTTGACGTATGACCTGCCGAGCTAGGTACCCCTGCCCTCCTTTATATACTCCAGGGGCAGAGTACTAGTCGGATTACAAGGAGGAGTCCTAGTAGGAGTACACAGGACTAGTCCTAGTTGGATTACAGGGGAATCCTAGTAGGAGTCTGACTTCTTCCTTCCTTGCAGGTACTGGGGATATATCCCTGACAAGCCCCCGAAAGCTTCATAGTCGAATGCAGCAGTCTTCGAGTAGTCTTGAGATATTCGCCGAGTAGTGTGCTCTTTGAGTACTTTGTCAGGCTGAATCTTTCAATGCTTCTCAAAGCTGCCATGAGGCTATGGTGTGCTCAAAGTCTTGATCATCATGATATTGTAGTCTTCGTGTATGGAGGGCGGTGAAAGTCGCACTCCATATGGAGTAGCCCCCGAGCCTTAGGTTGAATCATAGAATCAGGTTGAGGGTCAAAATCTTGAATCTTCTTCTTTCGACTTGAAAAAATCGATTGTTAGGTGTAGCTTATCAGCCCCCGAGCCTTAGATTGATTGAATAATCAACCCGAGGGTCTTGAATATTCACTTAGGTCATCATTCGAGTAGTCTTGCGGCGTCCAGCCCCCGTGCTTATGCGCCAGGTAAGTCGTTGGAGCCACGTCAAGTGGTTGTGCGGCGTCCAGCCCCTGAGCCTGGGAGCTAGCTGAGCCACTGGAGATATTAAGAGTACTGATTGGTGCTTAGCCCCTGAGTTCGGGAACTAGCCTGTGGCGTTGGAGGCATGCTTAGTGGGCGTCGCGACGAGCGTCGTCGCCAAAGCTTGACCTGAAAGATAAAATGCGTACATTATGTAGCATATTTGTAGGATTTTGAAACTGCTGAAATTTATTCAGTGATCAGTATGAAAGTTGTGTCATGCTCTTATTTCGGTCATATTCTTCCCGAGTAGTTAGCCTGTTATGATTAGGCTCTCAGTCTCTGGGTAGCCGTTGCCTGCTGCGTGTGTGAGATCGTTGTCTCGTATACGAGTTAAGGCATGTTCTGCTCGAGAAGAGTAGTGACCTTAAGAGAAGATAAAAGTGAGAGGAGTCGCTGCTACGACAAGAAAGAGACTGCACGATTGCGAGTCAAGCTCTTGTTTCAGTCATACTCTTCCCGAGTAGTTAGCCTGTTACGCTTAGGCTCTCAGTCTCTGGGTAGCCGTTGCCGCTGGGTGTGTGATATCGTTCTCGTATACGCGTATGGGCTTAGGTGTGACAGATGTGCCTGAGGCTTTCACGAGTTAAGGCGTGTTCTACTCGAGAAGAGTAGTGACCTTAAGAGAAGAAAAAAGGGAAAATTCGTAGTTGCGATAAAAAGAGAGCGCGGTAGCGCGAAAGAGTTTGCTGCCCTTCGGCGAATAGAGCACACGTTGCGCGCAAGAGTTTCCGGCGAGTAGAGCGCATGTTGCGCGCAAACAGAAAATAAGCCGGAAAATAATTTAGAAAAGTGACTTAGCTTGATTCGTGGATGATTGTTGACAAAGCCGTGACAGTCGTTGATGAAGCCGTAACGGTTGTTGACGGAGTCGACTAGTTGGAGGCGATTCTGACTAGTTGTTGGTGATGCAAAGTTTGTCCCGACTAATTTTTAGTTGAGACGAGTTGAAGTCGTCGACGAGCTGCTCGTAGCTGACGGAGTAGTCGGCAAGCTGATCGTGGTTGTCTTGACGTGGGCGAGGAGTAGTTCATTCCGTCTCGCCCGACCCAAGGTCCCGGGGTCAGATGCGCCCGACCCTTTGAGGATGGAACTCCACCTCGCCCGACCCTTGGTCCCGGGGTCGGATGCGCCCGACCCTTTGAGGGTGGAACTCCGCCTCGCCCGACCCTTGGTCCCGGGGTCGGATGCGCCCGACCCCTTGCCGCAAGGCTTCGAATCGCCCAACCCCCGGCTTAGAGGGTCGGACTTATCCAAGATCCTGAGACAAGGGTGCGTTTTGAGCTTAGACCATGCTTGGCTAGAGTAGTCGGCGTGCCTACGACATAGTCGATGAAATCATCGGCGAGCCGCCCCTAGTCGTCGGTGAGCTTGCGATGTAGTCGGACTTTCGAGTTGTCGTTGGACCCAGAATCGCCGTCGGACTTCGAGTCGTAGTCGGACCCAGAGTCATCAGCGGACTCCAAGTTGTAGTCGGACCCGGAGTCGCCGTCGGAGTTGACAATTTGGTGCCAGAACGATCCGGTGCCGTCAGCGATGCAGAGCTAGGATCCAAAAACGAAGGTTGCGCCCGCTTCGATAGCGAAGATGGGCTTGATGACGACCGTGCCATTGAGTTTGCACTGAGAAACTCGACGAGTTCCCCAGCCTGGCGCGCCAGTTGTCGGTGTTTTAGACCGGCAACCCGCCTAGGGGGTACCCTAGGTGGTCTTTTATGCGGTAAGGGTCGTCAAGAATCAAGGAATCAATGGTGACGCAAGGAACACGATTTAGACAGGTTCGGGCCGCTAGATCGCGTAATACCCTACGTCCTGTGTGTTGGTTTGTATTGATCTTGGGGATTGATGAACTGGAGTTGTCCTCGTTGTCCTGGGCTTGGGTGTTGAGGTATGACCTGCCGAGCTAGGTACCCCTGCCCTCCTTTATATACTCCAGGGGGCAGAGTACTAGTCGGATTGCAAGGAGGAGTCCTAGTAGGAGTACACGGGACTAGTCCTAGTCAGATTACAGGGGAATCCTAGTAGGAGTCTGACTTCTTCCTTCCTTGAGGGTACTGGGGATGTATCCCTGACATGCATAAGACCGAAGTTTCGGCAGTTGTTTGGATGGGAGAACGAAGCAGGTCGTGCATGCGTCATAAACTAAAATCTGTGAAACCACCTCCCTAAAACAACCTTGCCATGGAAAAGCTCCTCTTCGCTTTAAGGATTTCTAGCTACCTTTCCAGTTTGTGCTCTGGTGAAAGTCCGAGTGCTTTTCCTGCCCAATCTGTTCTTCTTTTGGGGTTTCTATCTCACGTTGTTTTGGTTCTTGGTTCTAGATGGCTGCCCCCGGGCACGTGTTTTATGGCGCTGATGGCACTTCCCACTCTACGTGTCTACACTTTGAGGGTTTTCCTGCTATTTTGTGGGATACGTTAAGGTGGTTTGGGTACCAGTCCCCGCCTCTATATGTGGGACGGGAGTACCAGGAGCACAGAGTGCAGAGATGCAATGTGCAGGTGGTTGTACCTCCACCCCTTGTACAGCCCGAGTGGCCCCCGCTCGAGGTCTTGACCTATGGTCATGCTCTGGAGGACACCTGGGAGTCGGCTGCCCTGCAGGCCCTCACCCAGTTTTGCTGGCTACACCCGCTTGAGGTCACCTTGGACCCAATCGACTTGTTTCCCGCTAGGGATCGGCTGGACCGAGCCTGGCTTGACCGCGTCAACAACATGGAGGTGTTGGCAACCTCCCATTCATTGGTCACTATCTCTACCACCACCAGGTGCATGTCAGCCCTGTACTGGCTGATTGAGCTTCAAGGCCGAGCTATGGCTGTCTTGGCTCGAATAGTCGTAGACACCCAAGGGCATTTCAACGCCGCCAAGAGAGACTTGGTGGAGCGGTCATGTCAGCTCATCCAGAGAAGCATACAGATCCATGACATGCAGGCCAGGATTACTGAGCTGGAGGAAGAGGTGACAGACATGGAGGGTGACATGATCCAGCTTGACGAAGAAAAGATGGAAGCTGAGATGGAGCTCGCAGTTGCTAATGCTCATTTGGACGAGCACCACGCCGAGCTCAATGCTATCCATGCCCTTGAGATGCAGCTGGACGAACAAGAGGATCCTGAGGAGGTAGTAGGAGCGTCCAGTATGGACATTGAAGATGGTGACGCCCCTTCTCCGACTCATAGTGTTCCCTCAGTCGGCAACCTAGATAACTTTTAGGTTGACAACTGTAGGAAGCTAATCTTTTGTTGTACTCCTCGGCAACCTAAGTTTTGGGTAGCAATGTAATAGGTTAGCCTTCAGTTGAGTATTCCTCCGGTGCTATGAGAACAACAATGAAATAGTCTTGGTGAAATCAGATCTTGACTTGACTTTTGACCCTTTGCGACACGCCTTGGATGCCACGTTGTGTGAGTTTTTGTGCTGTAACCGCATGGAAAAGTTATGTGGGTTTGTCCCGAAGCTTGGCCGACCCCGAGTCGTAAGGTCGGTTGCGCTCGACCCCTTGAGGCAGGTCTCCACCTCGCCCGACCCCTTGTTGCATGGTTTCGCTTCGCCCGACCCGAGTGCCTAAGGTCGGATGTAGTGGAACCCATGGGATACGGTTTTGGTTCGCCTGAGGTTGTGTGCAGAACCGAGATAGTTGCTAACTGAGATGGCAAGAAGAAGTGTATATCTCCTTAATGAGAAATGCTGTTGTGTTGCAGTATCGGCAAGAGTCGCATTTGAGGATTTAAAGTATACGTTCCCGCATGATTGGAATACTTTTGAGGTTTTGGAATTAATGGAACGTTGACTCTTGTAGATGGCGCACCGCACCTGATCTGGCTCCGTGCCCAGTGGCAGCGAGCAGAGGCAAGACCTTCCTCCACCTCTGCCCCCACCTTTGCTGGAAGCCATCTTGGCAGCTCAGACTGAGCTGCTAAGGCACATTGTACAAGGGCAACAACAGCAGCCCCATGGAGGGAGGGCTCCTCAACAACCACAAGTTGCTCGTTATGAGGACTTCTTGAGCACACAACCCTCGACCTTCCACAAGACTGAAGACCCGCTCGATGCCGATGCATGGGTTCATACGATCGAATCCAAGTTTGAAGACCTCACCGCCCCGTGCCCCGACCAGAACAAGGCCCGGTTCGCGGCTCAACAGCTGCGTGGTTCCGCCCGGCTTTGGTGGGACCACTACCATGCCATGCTGCTGGCCGGCCATGCTGTCAGCTGGAACGAGTTCAAGACCGCTTTTAGAGGGCATCACATTCTAGAAGGTCTTCTGGAACGCAAACTCAACGAGTTCTTGGCCCTTACCCAGGGAAGCCGTGACGTCCTACACTACGCACAAGCCTTTAACGACCTATGCCGCTATGCCGGCTATCATGCGGACATCGACGAGAAGAAGAGGGATAGATTCCACAGAGGCTTGAGCCTGGAGCTCAAGGAGAGGTTGAATCCCATCAAGGTGGATACCTACAATGAGTTGGTGAATCTGGCCATCTCTCAAGAAGACTGCATACAAGCCCTCAAGGCCGACCAGAAGCGGAAGGCCTCAGTGGCATTACCGAGCCCGCCTGCTCGACGATTCAGGATGGTTCCTCCTCAAGTGCCCCACCGGCCACAGCAGTCGGGACGATGGATTGCTCGCCCTCCACCACCCGTGGCACCTCGTTTCCCCGGTTTCCAACCGCAGGCGCCCCGACCGACCTTACCGCCACCGCGCCCTGTGAATGGCAACCGCTGTTTCACCTGCGGCAATGAAGGGCACTTTGCCAAGGACTGCCCCAGAAACAAGAACCAGCGGCCTGGCCAAAACACCACGGCCAACAGGGGAAGAAGGCCCAAGGTGCAGGTTCGCCAAGGTCGGCTCAACTACACCAGCCTGACCGAGCTCCCCGAAGGTGCGCTAGTGATGACGGGTACCTTCCTTGTCCATAATCAAACTGCTGTTGTTTTGTTTGACTCAGGAGCATCCCATAGCTTCATCGGGAATAAGACTGGTGAGAGGTGTAAGCTGAGTGTTGGTCGCACCAAAGGGTCGTATGTGATCTCTACCTCGGGAGAGAAGATAGCCTCAGACAAGATAGTTAACCTTGTACCTATCCAGTTAGGCCAAACTCATTTTAAGGAGAATCTCATCATCCTTGACCTGGAAGGAATAGATATCATCTTGGGGATGGATTGGATGACCCGACACCAAGTGGTTCTAGATGTAGCTACCCGAGCTCTCCACATCAACTCACCCTTGCATGGCAGCTCTACCCTATGCTTGACCCGCCCTGAGTACGCAACTCCTTGTGCGTATCCTGTATCAGAAGCCCAGATAGAAAACCTTCCTGTTGTCCGCAAGTACCCGGATGTGTTCCCAGATGACTTGCCCGGCATGCTGCTATATAGAGATATCGAGTTCGCCATTGAACTGCAGCCCGGCACCACTCCAATATCAAAGAGACCCTATCGGATGCCACCCGCCGAGCTGGTCGAGTTGAAAACCCAACTACATGATCTGTTGGAGAAAGGCTTCATCCGACCCAGTACTTCACCCTGGGGTTGTCCAGCCTTGTTCGTGAAGAAGAAGGATGAAAGTCTACGTATGTGTGTGGACTACCGGCCCCTCAATGCGGAAACTATCAAGAATAAGTATCCACTTCCCCGCATTGATGTTCTGTTTGATCAATTAGCTGGAGCCAGAGTGTTCTCGAAGATTGATCTTCGTTCCGGTTACCACCAAATCAAGATCAGACCCTGTGACATTTCCAAAACTGCTTTCTCCACAAGATATGGACTCTACGAGTACTTGGTTATGTCTTTTGGACTTACCAATGCACCCGCCTATTTCATGTATCTCATGAATTCGGTGTTCATGCCCGAACTGGGCAAGTTCGTGGTGGTGTTCATTGATGATATTCTAGTGTACTCTAAGAGTGAAGAAGAACATGCCAAACATCTTCATGTGGTTCTTCAACGGTTGAGAGATCATCAGCTCTATGCCAAATTCTCCAAGTGTGAATTCTGGTTAGAGAGTGTCAAGTTCTTGGGACACACCATCTCTCGGAATGGCATAGCAGTTGACCCTAGCAAGGTACAGGAAGTCATGGACTGGAAGCCACCCACTTCAGTTCACCAGATTCGAAGTTTTCTTGGACTAGCAGGCTACTATCGGCGTTTCATCCCGGATTTCTCCAAGATAGCTAAGAAGATGACTGAGTTGCTGAAAAAGGAGGTCAAATTTGTGTGGAGCAACAAGTGTGAAGAAGCTTTCCACACCTTGAAACACTTGCTGACTTCAGCCCCAGTTTTAGCTCAACCCGACTCTTCCAGGCCGTTTGACGTGTACTGCGACGCCTTTGGCACTGGACTTGGGTGTGTTCTTATGCAAGACCACCGAGTCATTGCCTATGCCTCGCGGGCGTTGCGACCTCATGAGCTGAACTATCTGACCCATGATCTTGAGTTGGTCGCAAGACTCATTGCAATTGCTTGATGGGAACCAACTTCACAGAGACCCTGTGCCAGGAAATGGGAAAACTCAGTCTTGAAATTGTTTCCCATGGAACCCTCGGCCATATATCCCTTGAGTCTGTTCTAGAGGACCAAATTGGGTCAGCACAATTAGAGGATGAGGAAGTGAGGCGAATCAAAAGGAAGATTTCATCGAAGGACGAAGGGTACAAGCAATTCCGACAGGATGAGAATGGGAGAGTGCATTATGGAAATCGATTTGTCGTACCATCCGACCCCAATCTGAGAAAGCAAATCCTAGATGAAGCTCATCTCTCCAAGTTCTCGATCCATCCTGGCAGCAATAAGATGTATCATGATCTCCGTCAAACTTTCTGGTGGAGTGGAATGAAGCCAGAGATTGCACGCTATGTTTTGAAATGTGACACTTGCCAGCGTGTCAAAGCCAGCCATTTGAAGGTAGCAGGTACCCTGCAGCCACTGTTGGGGATACATCCCCAGTACCCGCAAGGAAGGAAGAAGTCAGACTCCTACTAGGATTCCCCTGTAATCCAACTAGGACTAGTCCCGTGTACTCCTACTAGGACTCCTCCTTGTAATCCGACTATTACTCTACCCCCTGGAGTATATAAAGGAGGGCAGGGGTACCTAGCTCGGCAGGTCATACCTCAACACCCAAGCCCAGGACACACGAGAACAACTCCAGTTCATGAAATACAAACCAACACACAGGACGTAGGGTATTACGCGATCTAGCGGCCCGAACCTATCTAAATCGTGTTCCCTGCGTCACCATTGATTCCTTGATTCTCGACGACCCTTACCGCATAAAAGATCACCTAGGGTACCCCCTAGGCGGGTTGCCGGTCTAAAACACCGACAGCTGGCGCGCCAGGTAGGGGAACTCGTCGAGTTTCTTAGCGCGAACTCAATGGCACGGTCGACATCAAACCCATCTTCACTATCGAAGCGGGCGCAACCTTCGTTTTTGGATCCTTGCTCTGCATCGTCGACGGTGCCGGATCGTTCCAGCGCCAGATCGTCAACTCCGACGGCGACCTCGGATTCCACCGCGATTCGAACTCGAACTCCGATGGCGACTCTGGGTCGGACTACAACTTGGAGTCCGATGGCGACTCCGGGTCTGACTATGACTCGAAGTCCGACATTGACTCTGAGTTTGACTACAACTCGAAAGTCTGACTACATCGCAAGCTCACGGATTTCTACGGGCGGCTCGCCGATGATTTCATTGACTATGTCATAGGCATGCCGACTACTTCAGCCAAGCATGGTCTACGCTCAAAATGCACCCTTGTCTCGGGGTCTTGGATAAGTCCGACCCTCTAAGCCAGGGGTCGGGCGATTCGAAGCCTTGCGGCAAGGGGTCGGGAGCATCCGACACTGGGACCAAGGGTCGGGCGAGGTGGAGTTCCACCCTCAAAGGGTCGGGTGCATCTGACCCCGGGACCAAGGGTCGGGCGAGGCAGAGTTCCATTCTTAAGGGTTCGGGCATGTCCGACCCTGGGACCTTGGGTCGGGTGAGACGGAATGAACTACTCCTCGCCCACATCAAGACAACCACAATCAGCTTGCCGACCACTCCGTCAGCTACGAGCAGCTCGTCGACGACTTCAACTCGTCTCGACTAAAAATTAGTCGGGGCAAACTTTGCATCACCGACAACTAGTCAGAATCGCCTCCGACTAGTCGACTTCATCAACAGCCATTACAGCTTCATCAACGACTGTCATGGCTTCATCAACAATCATCCACGAATCAAGCTAAGTCACTTTTCTAAATTATTTTCCGGCTTATTTTCCATTTGCGCGCAACACGCGCTCTACTCGCCGGAAACTCTTGCGCGCAACACACGCTCTATTCGCCGTGGGCAGCAAACTCTTTCGTGCTACCGCGCTCTCTTTTTATCGCAACAGCGAATTTTTCCTTGTCTTCTGTTGAGGTCACTACTCTTCTCAAGCAGAACACGCCTTAACTCGTGAAAGCCTCAGGCACATCTGTCACGCCTAAGCCCATACGCGTATACGAGACAACGATCTCACACACGCAGCGGCAACGGCTACCCAGAGACTGAGAGCCTAAGCATAACAGGCTAACTACTCGGGAAGAGTATGACTGAAATAAGAGCTTGACTCGCAATCGTGCAGTCTCTTTCTTATCGCAGCAGCGACTCCTCTCACTTTTGTCTTCTCTTAAGGTCACTACTCTTCTCGAGCAGAACACGCCTTAACTCGTGAAAACCTTAGGCTCATCTGTCACGCCTAAGCCCATACGCGTATACGAGACAACGATCTCACACACGCAGTGGCAATGGCTACCCAGAGACTAAGGGCCTAATCGTAATAGGCTAACTACTTGGGAAGAATATGACCGAAATAAGAGCATGACACAACTTTCATACTGATCACTGAATAAATTTCAGCAGTTTCAAAATCCTACAAATATGCTACATAATGTACGTATTTTTTTTCAGGTCAAGCTTTGGCGACGACACTCGTCGCGACGCCCACTAAGCATGCCTCCAACGGCACAGGCTAGTTCCCGAACTCGGGGGCTAAGCACCAATCAGTACTCAGAATATTTCCAGTGGCTCAGCTAGCTCCTAGGCTCGGGGGCTGGACGCCACAAAACCACTCGACGTGGCTCCAACGACTTACCTGGCGCATAAGCTCGGGGGCTGGACGCCGCAAGACTACTCGAATGATGACCTGAGTGAAGATTCAAGACCCTCGGGTTGATTATTCAATCAATCCAAGGCTCGGGGGCTGATAAGCTACACCCAACAATCGATTTTTTTCAAGTCGAAAGAGGAAGATTCAAGATTTTGCCCCTCAGCCTGATTTTACAATTCAACCTAAGGCTCGGGGGCTACTCCATATGGAGTACGACTTTCGCCACCCTTCATACATGAAGACTACAATGTCATGTTGATCAAGACTTTGAGCACACCATAGCCTCATGGCAGCTTTGAGAAGCATTGAAAGATTCAGCCTGACAAAGTACTCGAAGAGCACCAAGACTACTCGGCGAATATCTCAAGACTACTCGAAGACTGCTGCATTCGACTATAAAGCGCTCGGGGGCTTGTCGGGGATACATCCCCAGTACCCGCAAGGAAGGAAGAAGTCAGACTCATACTAGGATTCCCCTGTAATCCGACTAGGACTAGTCCCGTGTACTCCTAGTAGGACTCCTCCTTGTAATCCGACTAGTACTTTGCCCCCTGGAGTATATAAAGGAGGGCAGGGGTACCTAGCTCGGCAGGTCATACCTCAACACCCACAGGACACACGAGAATAACTCCAGTTCATCAAATACAAACCAAGACACATGACGTAGGGTATTACGCGATCTAGCGGCCCGAACCTGTCTAAATCGTGTTCCATGCGTCGCCATTGATTCCTTGATTCTCGACAACCCTTACCGCATAAAAGACCACCTAGGGTACCCCCTAGGCGGGTTGCCGGTCTAAAACACCGACAGCCACTACCTGTCCCGTCTTGGAAATGGGAAGACATCGGCATGGACTTCATTGTTGGACTACCCCTTACATCGCAGCGACATGACTCCATTTGGGTTATTGTGGATCGTCTTACCAAGTCTGCTCACTTTCTTCCTGTTCACACCACCTACCTGACCAAGAAATATGCGGAGTTGTATCTTGACCGCAATCTTTCCCTGCATGGTGTGCCTAGAACGATCATCTCTGATCGAGGTGTTCAGTTTGTAGCGTGTTTTTGGGAACAGCTACAAGCATCACTTGGCACCAAGCTCATTCGTAGCTCTACCTATCATCCTCAAACCGATGGTCAGACCGAAAGAGTAAATCAGATCCTTGAAGATATGTTGAGAGCTTGTGTCGTCCATTATGACAAGAATTGGGATAAGTGCTTACCCTTAGCAGAGTTTTCCTATAACAACAGCTACCAGAGTAACTTGGAGATGGCACCGTTTGAAACCCTATATGGTTGGAAATGCCGGACACCTTTAAATTGGTCACAAGTTGGTGAAAGACAGACCTATGGCCCTGATTTAGTAGTAGAAGCGGAAGAGCAAGTGATGAAAATCCAAGCAAATCTCAAGGCCACCCAATCTCGACAGAAGAGTTACTCCGATAGGCGAAGGAGACCCTTGCAGTTTGACATTGGTGATCACGTATATCTTTGAGTCTCCCCGACCAAAGGAGTGCAACGGTTTGGAATAAAGGGAAAATTGGCTCCCTGTTACATTGGTCCATATGAGATTGTGGAAATTTGTGGACCCGTTGCTTACCGGATCCAACTACCAGAATAGCTTTCGGCCATTCATGATGTTTTCCATGTATCCCAACCGAAGAAGTGTGTCCAAGTTCCAACTGAGGTCTTGGAACAAGAGCAACTTCAAATCGAGCCCGACCTGACTTACACCGAGTATCCAGCCAAGGTCCTCGACCGAAAAGAGAGACATACCCGACGACAGACTGTGAAAATGTACAAGATACTATGGAACAACCACACAGAGGAACAAGCAACCTGGGAAACAGAAGAGTATCTAAACAAACACTTCCGAAGTTTTCTTTCCAACCAAGGAGGTAAGGACTGCACACCCCACTGGTTACCCTTACACCCGAATCTCGGGACGAGATTCTTTTTAAGGGGGGTAGGCTGTAACGATCTTGGATAATCAGCCGAGTTAATCTTCAACCGAAGTCCCTAATCCCGCTGTCTCAGCTCTCCTGAGCTTAAGCGCTCAAAGTCCGGTTCTCAGTTCCGACCCCTGAAAACCAACCCAAAACCGCCGGTTCTTTCTAAGTCCAAAGGCAGTGTTCCTTCCAATCTTGGAGCAGTGGAGAACTCGAGACTGACTGGTGGACCCGCAATCTTTCCCCTGTTCTCTCGAGGCAGATGCGCCTGAACAGCATGCGCCCACTTCAGAGCTCCCCCGCCGCATGGCTTGGTCTCTCCACCGCCCGCCGCCTTGCCCAGTCGCCGGCCGCGACAGGATGGATCAGTGCGCCCTCCTCCCCAATCACAGCGGAAGCCCCCTGCAACCCTTTCTGCCTCGCCTCGTCTCGCTCGCGCCCACGCCGGCCGCGCCAAGGTGCCCTGTCACCGCCGTGGCAGAGTTTTGCCGCTGCTGTGTCAGACCGCCTCGCGACTCGCGCCCATCATCTCGCCCAGATCCCCGGCTGCAAGCCCCGATGCCTTCCGGTTTTTCCGCCTCTCCACAGTCGCGCTGCCCACGAGCTCGCTCCGCGACGATACCTCCCTCGCCAACCCCGACTCCGGCAGTGACAGCTCCTTTTTCTGCCTCGCTAGTAATATGCCCCGGCAAGCCACTGTTTCGTGCTCGCCCGCGCCGCCGCTCGCCTTGTCACTTCGCCTGATGCAACCTCGCTTGTAGCGCCCTTCTCCGTATCACACGCCAGTCAAATCCACCGCTCGACGTGACCAGACCACACTTGCCTTCGCCAAATCTAAATCTTGGCAAAGCCGCGCCTGCGCGGGCCTTGTCTCCAGTGCCCAATAGTCGAAGACCCTGTCTCCAAGGTCTGGTTCCGCCTCCCATCGTCACTCAATCACCGCCATGGCAGCGCACTCCATCCTTTTCTTTCCGGTCTTCGTGCTGCTCGAAAATCTCTCTCTTCCGCGCAGCTATAAAAAGGCATACCAGAGTCCCACCGGAGTTCCTTCACCATCGCTGTTTCGCTGCCCCTACTCTGAGCGCACTTGAACACTCCTGCTGAGCTCTTGAGAAGTTTCTCTCTCCGCTCAAACCCGCTTCTCCCCCAATCCACCAAGCCGTCTGTTCCTCCGCGCTATGCTAGAGCTTTCTTGTTGCCCACAAGAAGCACCGCCGCCACCGGAGCACCGTCAAACCTCGCCGCCACCCAAGCCTTAGTGCTTTAGTCTTTTTGCCCAAGTCTGTTCCTTCCCGACCTCAAAACCTTCACCAGTAGACCTGAAGGTAAGCTGCCGACCCTTTCCGGTTCACCCGACCCCTTTTTCCATCTCGCCCGACCCTGTCTGTTTCGCCGACCCTTATCCACCTCGCCCGAGGGCTCGGCTGTATCTTTTCCTTGACCCAAAGGTATCTGTGTAAGATATTGGGGACTTCTCTGTGTTAAGCCTGAGGACCCCGGCACAGTTATTCCTTAACTTTAAGGGTCAGATCACAAGTTTACCCCCATACGACCCTTTTATCCTGTTCTCCACCAACTAAAGTTGAACTCCCCCACCTTTTCTGTAGTTTTGCTACAAGTGTCTGAGCTTAATCTTGCAAGTGTTGTTGAAATAACCGTCTAAGTGATAACTCCTGCATTTGCATTCGTGTAGAGTTACATCTCGCCGACGGCTCCTACGAGATACACCCGACGCCTGAAGACGGAGCTGTAGTAGAGCCGCCAATCCCCGAAACCGAAGCAGCAACCGCTGAAGACAAGTTTCCCTCCACTCTGCTTGAAGGCAAGCCCCGGAGCATGAATCCAATTTTCTAAACTTGCACATGCCTTCCTTCTCATGAATGTGCATTTACGTATAGGAGTTGTTTGCAACCCTAGATGCATGACATAGTTCCTTCGATCTGAGCACTAGTCTGTTGGATTCGAGTAGTGGCAATGCTTAATAGGACTCGGTAAAAGTCGAGTGATTTCCTATCACTCGCGAGTTATAGGAGTTGGTTGTTCTCTTTTGTTTACAACTATAAGGACAATGGACGGGGCAGGGTTTTGGTGAACTCTTTTGGTGGTCGGCTGATCGCCCCGTCTGTTTACTCAATCTGTTAAGGCCCTACAGTGGTGGTGTTTGTGATCAAGTGTTTGAAAGTACTAATCTCATACCCATTATGGGATGGGGAAGCCTAGTACCTGATTGAACCTAAATGTGAGCGGTTCGATCCACTATCTCTGGAACGAAGTTCCCCTGCGGTCGCACGTGGTGGCAAGTGTGGTCACAGAACGACAGAGGCCGGGTCTGTGGAACATTGCACCAAGGGAAGTGGGCCCGACACGGGTTAGGGAATTGATGGGGAAGGCCAACACAGGAAGCGACCCTCGGTGGTGCGTGGATGTCGTGAGGTTAGGTTCACCATGCATGGTTAAAGAACTCGAATCGATTCGTCTACCTCTCATAGTTTGAGACTGCTTGATCGCTATGCTACACTGAGTAATGAAGGAGTCTGATGATGACATGGTCTTAATGTTGAGCTTGTATACATAAAGCTGGATCTATGATTGCTTAGTATAAGTTGCCAACATAGACTAGTTAATGAACTTAGAATCTGAGCTAAAACTTTAAAAGCAAGGACCTAACATAGTCGCTTTTGACAAACAAAACCCCTCAGCCAAAGAGCTTTGCATGTCTAGAAGTGGTGAAGTAGCTTTTCACCATTCGGTTAAGTCTTATTGAGCTTAGAAGCTCAGCCTTGTTGTGGCATCTCTTTTCAGGTGAAGTTGAAACTTCCAAGCTTGCTGTTAGCACTTGGCTGCCCCAGCTTCCTCCTGGGTGGACGGTTGAGTGGGATCCTTCCTCGGACGGCGGGGAATGGGATCATTGATGTCCTGTCTGGCCTCACCAGGGACATCCGACCCCGACGATAGCTTCCGCTACGTTCTGTCTTCTGTTGTTTCCTTCATAACTTGTAAAACTCTGATTTTCAACCAGTGTGTCATGAAATGTTAATCAAATGGTGGATCTGTTGTATTCTCTAGAATCACTCACCTTCGTGTGAGCTATGCTAACTCGGTCCTGTTAAGTGGTTAAATCGGATGAAATCCGACGGCACATCGAGTTAACTTGATTAAGGCATGCGGATCGCGTGTTAAGCGACTTAACCGTGCTTTAGTTTAGTTAATCCGAGGTGTTCCGCTACAACGAGTCAACAGCTGACACCCCATAAGATGAAACTTCGGATCAAAGGAACCAAAGAAGGATGCGCAATGCTACTCGGGCTGAGCGATGACAAACGCTGGCTACAAACATTCCCATCACAAACCTTGAAAGAGCATTTGACGCAGTACAGGCTCAAGAACACAATACTCCACTTGCAGCAATTGCCTCTATCAACCTTATATCAACGCTCATACCTCGAGATAGAGACAACGAAGTCACAATTCAACTTGCACAGCGAGGCAACGGACTAATCGCACAACTCGCAGAACAAGCTTACAAGCTACTCGACAAAGAATCACCAATCCTGTCTATTCCTCGCATTGCAGCTCATCAAGAAGGCAGTAGGGGTGCTGCAGCTAACAACAACTTCAACGAAGTACAAAGAAATGACAACGAAGTAGTAAACCAACCAAGGAAACACAGCCAAGGTCCGAGTAAACACAATGCCCCAGTACGCCAGAAGGACGTGGGAGAAGTCAGCTGCACCAACTTCGCAAAAAGTCCTCGCCCTACTCGAAAAAATCACGAAGTATCAAATTTCAGTGATCTACGAGAAATAATCAATAGTTGGTGTAAACGAGAAGTCAAAAATTACAACCACTTTCCTACCTTCACAAATCGGGTAATGAGGACGAGATTACCCGAGAAGTTCAAACCAACAGGAATCACCAAGTATGACGGCAAGCAGGACCCAATTCAATGGCTATGATGCTACTCGCTGGCAGTTCAAGCAGCTGGGGGCAATAATGACACCAAAGTTATCCCCTTTCCCATATGCATGGAACCCGCACCGCTTACTTGGCTTGAGTCACTCAAGCCTAGATCAATCGACTCTTGGGCAGACTTCACAAAGGCTTTCACCAACAACTATGCCGACTCCATGCTAGACCGGGCAACAAGATTGACCTAAGTCAAGTTAAACAGAAAGAAGGCGAAACGCTACGCGACTACTTGCGATGATTCTTCGAAAAGAAGGCCACTATAGTTGACATTTCAGAAACAGACGTCATCGAGTGCTTCCAGAATGGACTCTACGATCGACGAACATACCAAGACTTCGGTAGACGACGACCAACTAATGTCAAAGACCTCGAAGTCATGGTACAACAGTGGGCAGATGAAGAAGACAAAGAGCGAGAACGGTTCGGCTCTCATCGCAACCGCGGACGCGACAACAACAACAATGACTAGGATAAAACTCGACACAATGATACTCAAAACAACTTTTTGAGTAATCAAAATCGCAAAAGGAAACCTGACAACACCATTGCTTCCATAACTAACTCCGGGAAAAAGGGATCCCGCAAAAATGATGAAGGGCCAACCTTCATCGAGCTACTCAAAAAATAGTGCCCATGGCACCCAACTAGCAAACACTCAGCAATAGACTGCTACAGCATGTGCCGAGTAATGCAAGACTTACCCACACCACCACCTCCTGAAGAGTACAACAAGAAAAAAGATAAGAGCAAGAACAAAGTCCACAACGATGAAGAAGAAGAATGCGACTTCCAGACTGCCTCCAAGATAGTCAACGTCATTTTTGGCGGAATCCTAGGCACCGCATCCAAGTGGGCCAGCAAGCTCGTACTCAGGGAAATCATGGCCATCGAACCAACCAATCCAACACCTCTAAAATGGTCAGAAGTACCCATAAGTGCTGAGTGCGATTTGCTATGCTTCCTCGACTATTACTCAGGCTATCATCAGATAAGCCTCAAAGAAGAAGATCACGCTAAAACAGCCTTCATCACACCATTTGGGGCGTTCTGCTACAAGACAATGTCATTTGGACTAAAAAAATGCAGGGGCAACCTACCAACGAGCTATACAGATGTGCTTCGAAAAACAATTACATCGTAATGTTGAAGCTTACTTGGATGACGTAGTCGTCAAAATAAGAAACCAAGAGGAACTTATCACCGATTTGGAGGAAACATTCTCAAGTTTGCGAGCTTTCCGATGGAAACTCAATCCTACCAAATGCATTTTCTGAGTACGTTCTGCCAAACTACTCAGGTTCATCATTAGCCATCGCGGCATTGAGGCCAACCGGGAGAAAATATCTGCCATCACAAACATGCATGCACCAGCTAGCATCAAGGATGTGCAGAAACTCACAGGCTGCATGGCATCCCTCAATCGGTTTATCTCGAGACTTGGAGAACGAGGACTACCCTTCTTCAAGCTTCTCAAACGACAGGACAAGTTCAAATGGACAGAAGATGCAGACAAGGCATTAACGCAACTCAAAGACTTTTTGTCAAAGCCTCCAATCCTCACCGCTCCATCTCCAAACGAGGACTTGCTCCTATACATAGCAGCTACTACTCACGTCATTAGCACGGCAATAGTAGTTGAACGGTCTGAGTCAGGCCATGTTTACAAAGTCCAAAGATCCGTATACTTCATCAGTGAAGTACTCTCGGACTCCAAAACTCGGTACTCACGGATACAAAAACTCCTATACGCAATTCTGCTCACTTCATGAAAGCTACGCCATTATTTCCAAGAACACAGCATCACAGTCATTACTGACTTCCCGCTAAATGAAATTCTCCATAATAGAGATGCCACGGGTAGAATCTCCAAATGGGCAGTAGAACTCGGAGCTCTAACCTTGGACTTTAAACCAAGGACAGCTATCAAATCTCAGGCTTTGGTCGACTTCGTGGCTGAATGGACTGAAAATCAGGTGCCAACACCAGTCGAGAGGTTAGAGCACTGAGTAATGTATTTCGACGGTTCCCTCAAACTCGAAGGAGCCGGTGCAGGCGTACTCCTCATCTCCCCAAAGGGAGACCAACTCAAGTACGTACTGCAAATCTTCTGGGAAGTCTCAAACAACGAAGCCGAGTATGAAGCACTGCTACACGGCCTTCGCCTTGCAATTTCCCTCGGCATCGAAAGACTACTGGTATACGGCGACTCACTAGTTGTTATAAACCAAGTCAATGATGAATGGGATCGAAACAAGGACAACATGGACGCTTACTGTAAAGAAGTCCGCAAACTGGAAAACAAGTTCTCAGGCTTGGAATTTCACCATATCGTCCGCGACAACAACGTAGCCACTAACGTACTATCAAAAATGGGCTCAACTCGTGCAGAGGTTCCAGCAGGAATTTTCGTACACGAACTCCACAAACCATCCATACCAAAACAAGTTGCACCACCGGTGATCAAGACTACAGAAGTTACTCGAGAAATCATGATGATAGAAGTCGACTGGAGGACACCCTTCATTGACTACATCAAAGACCATAAGTTACCTTCTGACAAAAACCAAGCTGAGAAAATTTCCCGATGAGGAAAAAACTACGTTCTAGTCGGAGATAAGCTCTACAGGAAAAGTGCATCATCAGGAGTACTCATGAAGTGTGTCACCCGAGATGATGGCCAAGAAATCTTAGAAGAAATTCACAAAGAAATCTGTGGCAACCACGCATCCTCACGAACAATAGTAGGCAAGGCTCTCCGAGCAGGCTTCTACTGGCCCATGGCTTTGGCCGATGCGAAACAGCTAGTTCAAAAATGCAAAGGCTGTCAATTCTTCACTAAACAGCAACACGTCCCTGCCTACAAACTAGTTACAATCCCTTCAACATGGTCTTTTGCCTGCTGGGGGCTAGACATGATAGGGCCATTGCCAACTGCGCCAGGAGGATTCAACCGAGTACTCGTGGCCATCGAAAAATTCACCAAATGGATTGAGGTCAAACCAGTCAATTGCCCCAAGGTAGACCGAGTCCTCGACTTCTTGGATGAAATCGTACACCGTTACGGCTTTCCAAACAGAATCATCATAGACCTGGGGTCCAACTTCAACAATCATGACTTCTGGGAGTACTGTGAGAATAGTGGAATCGATGTCCGCTACGTCTCGGTTGCTCACCCACGAGCCAACGGACAAGTCGAGCGTGCCAATGGCATGATACTCGAAGCTCTCAAGAAAAGACTACATGACGTCGGCAATACGAAAGCAGGCAAATGGCTCAAGGAATTACCCAATGCTCTATGGGAACTACGAACCCAACCATGCAAAACTACTGGGCTCTCCCCCTATTTTTTAGTATATGGCTCAGAAGCTATATTACCCGCGGACATCATGTGGCAATCTCCTTCAGTCGAACAATATGACGAAGAAATGGTAGAAGAAACAAGACGCACGGATCTGGACAGCCTAGAAGAAACAAGATGCGCAACATTTGTCCAATCAGCCAGATACCTTGACGGGTTAAGGCGATACCACGACCGCAACGTCAAGGAATGATCTTTCAACTTAGGCGACATGGTCCTCAAACGAATCCAAGACACGACAGGATTGCATAAACTCAATTCACCATGGGAAGGTCCCTACATCATATCCAAGGTCATAGGACCATGATCTTACTGACTACAAGAACTTTCAGGAGAATAAGTAGCAAACTCTTGGAATATAGAACATCTCTATCACTACTACCCGTAGTAGATAAACGAACTCGAGTTATTGCTTCAAGCAGAAACTCATTTCAACTACTCGAGCCAACAGCTCGACTACCGACTGCAAGATATACTACCCTTGACACAAGACTACCAACTCAACAGGCATTCCAGCTTTGGTACAAAGCCACAAGGGCAGAATAATTTTCTACTCAAGTCTGAGAAAAAATCAAAAGTTACATACGAGTAAAGGTACTTGAAATACAATACAAAAGACTACAAGCAATTGCCTACTAGCAGTCTTCATTTAAGCCTTAGGCTTTTACAATATCACAAGGCCACTCAGGTCTGCCGACTACAATAGGAAGGGCCCACACACAAGTAAGCTGCGCAAAATGCAGCCATATTTAGGTCCCCTACCCAAGGCAACACCAGGAACTCCTGCATCGCCGCTACCTCGATAGCGGCAACGATGAATCCCGCGTGCTGCGCAAAGAAGGAAACAAGGTTGCTCTTTTGCTAGCCTTGCCGAGCCGACCCACACTGCGGCCACACCTCAACCTCTATGAGAGCCAGATAAAGACCGCGGCACTCATCACCCATCACTCGTGAGTTCCAGCGCATACCCAGCTGGATGACGAGCTGCAAGATGAGGTGCGCGATGTACCCTCCTATGAGGATTCTTCTAGCATCGCGGTTATCCCTACGAGTGCTAGAGTCTATGTAGGGAAGGTGGCCCCAATCTATGAGGAATCTTGTAGCACCGGTGTACTCTTTGAAGGCTCTCTACACTCAAACAACAGCAACCGAAGGCAATCCATCGCTACTCAAAGCCTGATCCGGGTCGACCTCCATGGTGGTCTATTTATAGCCAAGCGCTACAACCACCAACCACCCAAGAGTTACTATTCGCCCGTGAACGATGAGTCTGGATGACCACTGACTCTGCCTACATGAAAGCATTCATGCCACAAAGGACAAAAGAGTACAGTATACCCGTGCACCCCCCATCAAAGAGTAAAAAGCAGAGTACTCGACAACAGCGCGACTACTCAAACTCAGCACTCGGAACTACTCCAAATAACAAAGGATGGACAAGTATTCATTTTTCAAACAAAATATTGTTCCAAGTACTCGAAAGCTTACAAGAGTACACAAGGCCTAAGGCTCCTCCAGAGATACAAATTCAGACATCTTCGACGCAATTGGCTCAGCCTCCTCGAGGTACTGAGCATAAGCCTCCTCCGTGCAGTTGCGAGCAACGCTGTCACTAGCCGCCGTCAAATTTTTGCTCGGGTAATATGACTTGACCACAGCAAGGACTTGTTTACACACAGCCGTACAAAGGCCAGCCACCTTACCCGAAGCAGCCTTCAATCGCTCGACTAATGAACGAAGTCCTGCGTCCTCTTCAAGAGGAGCAATGGCATTCACTAAGTCCCGACTGGCATCACTCAACTCTTGAAGGTCGCCTCGAAGTCTTCCTATGGTTTGGCCATGATCTCTACAGGCTACCATGGCCATAGCAAACATCACCCCATTCTGGTTCTTCCTGTCTCGCTGATGCTCGCAGGTAGCCAACGCAGCCTGAAGATGATTAGCCTCATCCGCTACTCGGTCATGCGCGTTCCTCCAATCAAGGAGCTGGCTACTCACAACAGCCTCCTTCCTCTTAAGCTCTGCAAAAACAACCATGTTCAAAAAACCGACTACAGTCGGACATACTCGAAGAATGGAAAGTACTCACCTTGATACTTTTTATTCAAAGACTTATAGCAGCTCTCCAGTTTCTCTTGCAAAACTTCGTGATCCGACTGCTCAACGGCGAAAGACTTCGCAGCATCTTCATGAACTCTCAAGGATTCCGTAAGACGGGCACACTCCTGCTCCAATTGTTCATTTCGTTCATGAAGGGCCTGGGCATTCATTTGAGTCCTGTCATACAGATCCTGCAAACAAAAGTAAATGGTCAAGACTCTTAACAACAAAACAGTCAGACAAGAGAAGAAACACACCTGAAAGCTTTGCATAGCTCTCTGAAACTCCAACTCTGACGGAAGCCTGAGTACTGGACCTTGAGCACTCTTCACAACATGAGGAGCTGGAGCTGTACCCAAGGCTGTACCTAAAGTGACGAACATTAGTCAAACAAAACAGCGACTACAATACCAGTATCCCGACTACATACCTAGTGCAGTTGTCTCTTTGGACTTATCCACATCAACTACAGCCAGAACAATCGCCAGTAGACGTTGACAAAGGTACACCTCCAGAACCCGAAGCAACTGAAGGATCCTCCACCGAGCGGATCACCTCTTGAAGCATGGACATGGTGGCTCCAAGATGACTAGTATCAACTTCGGATACGTCATCAACAGATAGATCATCCAAGGGAGCAGAAAGAGTAGTCGAGGGATAAGACTCTACTCCTGCCTCCACAGGGATAGTCTCCTCCGCATCCCTACATCAAAATACAAAGTCATCACACGACTTTCAGAAAGCTCGAAGATACAAATCAAGAATAAAAAAACTCACTGAGTTGATCATGGCGGCAATCACACACGTTTCTTCTCAACAACAGGCAGCCGAGTACTCGGCACCGCAAGAGCAGCTAAAGGTGCAGTTTTCTCGCTAAGTCCTGCAAAAAATAGGGTCAAGACTACAATAAACTCAGACTAACAAAAATAATCAGGGAGAAAGCTCACCACTAGCGATCACATTGGAGAATAAAGAGCCAGTAGCAACTATTGGCAATACTCCCTTCGCAACATCCGCCACTCCAGCAGGCAAACCCAGAACTGCCTGGTCAGGGACCGGCAGCGCGGTAGCCGACAGAGTCTAGACTGTTAGCACGGGGGCTACTCCAGCATCCACTGGGGGCACCTCCCCTGGCACTTCTTCAACAGACGCAACATCCACGTCCTTGGCGGTCATGACTACCTCATCAGAAGTAGCCTCATCACCACCAAGGGTTGCGTCGACAACCTTTTCAGACAAACAAAGTGATCAAGAGGCTACAGGATAAACTCTACCAGTTACCAATGGATACACGACTACATACCTTGGTACCCTGTGACTTCTCGGGAGTCGAAGTCGAGGCAGACTTAGCAGCAGACCTCTTGCGAACTACTCGGCATTTCTTCGCAGGAGGAGAAGGCTCGTCGTCTGACTCTTCCACAACCAACTCTTCCTCAGAGTGCGCCAGATAGCCAGCAAGAACCCAGGACTACAAAAAGAAAAATTGTTGTTACTCAAACAACCTCCCAAAAAGCTCAAAAAGTACAAGTCAAGTAAAAGACCATACCTCTTGTGGCTGATACCAGGCATCAAACTGACGAAGAGCTAAAGGAATAACCGGTACTCTTTGATAGTTCCTGAAGAACTTGGTCAACAATGCCTCCACGTCATCCTCAGAAATGTCATCAGGAGACATACGTGACGAGTCACTAAAACCCGAGTACTGCCCACCCAGGTGAGCCCACTTCTGCAAAGGCTGCACTCTTCTCTTAAGAAAGCTGGCTGCCATATTAATTCTAGTCAAACCCAGGGCTTTCAACTTGGCAATCTGGGTCAGCAAGTTATCGATCTCAGGAGAATCCTCAGGTTCGCTCACCCAGTTCTCCGCATGCTTTGGGGCGTGACCTGTGACTATCGGCAAGCGAGGCTCATGGTTCCCAATGTAGAACCATCTCCTTTTCCACTCCCCATGGGAATCCGTCAAGTTATAGTCAAGATACGTGCCCGAGTTCCTGAGTTGGAACCCAGCGCCTCCAAAAACCTTTGTCCTAATGGCACTAGGCTGAGGCTTGCAATGAAACAATTTCCTAAATAGCTCAAGGCTAGGAGGAACGCCTAGGTAGACCTCACACAAGTGTACAAAAATGGACATATGAAGAACATCATTGGGGTTCAAGTGAACCAGCTGAAGCTTGTAGTACTCGAGGATACCTCTGAAGAAGTCGGAGGTAGGCATTGCTAGTCCCCTCTCCACAAAGTGTGCGAGCATGATAGTCTCGTTCGGATGCTTCTCAAACTGCCACGCGTTAGCAAAAGCAGGCCTCCACTCGAGTACCTCCTTTGGCTGCAGAAGCTTGGCGTCAACAAGCGCCTGAACGGCCGCCTCCTTCATCACAGAATTCTGCCATGTGACTCCAGGCGGTGGCAGCACAGTCTGGTTCGTCCAACCCACCTTCGGTACCGGCAACACCAGCTCCTTTCCCTTCTTCGATTTCACCTTACCCGCCGCTGGAGCTTTTCCCTAAGATTTTTCAGGTTTCTTCCCCATCTTCTTGGTGCGCATCAGCCGACCTCAGCCGCAGCAAGGAAAAAGGAAGTCAACCTCGGATCTCTCTAAAGGAACAGTGGCAATGGTGGTGGTGGCGCTAGAAGATCGCGATGGCGCAAAAGAGGAACAGAAAAGCAGGGTGAAGAAGAAAAACAGATCTGCTACAATGGAACGTAACCCTAACCGAAAGGGGGCCCTCCCGAAATATTTCATCCGCATCCGGTTTCCAAGCGTCAGTTATGCAATGATCAGGTTTAAAACAGATTTATTGCCATAACACCCAACGACTACTCCAATCAACGGGTTTTGACCACTTCATCGACAAAAATCGCCTAAGTGCTCGGGGGCTGCGGGTACCGTACCCGATGGTTAGAATTTTCTTTTTCAGATTATCAGAGTAAAACAGCCAAGAAGCAGAATTGACCCTAAGCCTGACTCTTCGACTCAACCTAAGGCTCGGGGGCTACTCATATGGAGTGCGATTGTCATCGCACTACCATATAAAATTCTTGGAATAGAAGCAACTCAAAGGAACAAGAAGAGTACCTTCCAGCCACGCGACAGTACTCGAGCACTTTGGACACTACAACCTCTACGAAGAACTACTCGGATGGTGCCCACAGTACTCGAGACTGTGGCACACGACTACAAAGTACTCGGGGGCTTGTCGGGCATGCACCCCTGGCCCACGAGTAGGCCCTGAACGGCCCACTAAGGGATGTACTCGGACATGATCAAGACAAGGGGGCTACGCAGCAATAGGCGTATCCCACTCGGACTAGTTAAGTATGTATATGGAAACTACTCGGACCACATCAAGTAGAACTCTGTAATTGTACTCGACTAGGATTCAGACTTGTAACCCTACCTTCCCGTGTATATAAGGCCGAGCAGGGACCCCCCTCGAAGACAACAACTCCAGATCATCTATGATCAATACAACCAAACTCACAGGACGTAGGGTATTACGCGATCTAGCGGCCCGAACCAGTCTAAATAATGTTTCTTGCATCACCATCGACTCCTTGATTCTCGACGGCCCTTAGCGTATAAAAGACTACCTTGGGTACCCCCTAGGCGGGTTGCCGGTCTAAAACACTGACATCGCCGCCACCACCCCTTGCCCCATCCCCACTGCAACCACTCCGAGCAGATGGATGGATACCATGATTGGTTTTCGCAGGGTGCTTCATCCTCGGTGGCCCCTTCTTTCCCTAATCGTACTACCGTCCCCAGTCCAGATGAGTTGGAGATCCTGTCCCAAGGCCTATCACGCGCTCGGGCGGCTCCATCTCTCTCGGTTGGGAGGATTAACATACAGGATCTTGACCTCAACTCCCAGGATGAGGCATTCCCCTTCCTCGATGAGTACTCGGATTTTCTGGAGCCTGGAAGAGGACGCGGCGATGGTGGTCATCTCGGCTCGTTTCAACCTCCCCATTAGAGCGATGGTGGTGTTTACATCGGCCAGAGAAGGAGTGTCACTGCACGTGGTCGTCACCGTGGCCGTGGAAGGAGTGCTACTGCTTCACTTTCGCCGCCCACAGGTTTACCTCTTTGTTTTGTTGAATTGCTTCATCTTGGTGGATATTCTTGGTGATTTAGGTGATTTATCATAGCTAGTTGTGATTGGAGCTCTTATCTTACATTGTAGATACTAGTCCTCCCAACCGGAAACTGTTCGGGAAAGGTTGGGACGAGGCGCATCCTCTGCCACCTTTTCATCATCCCTGAACACAGGGGATGCTGAAGAATTAGACGATGAAACTGGGACAAAACTTATGTAAGCGTCATGTCCTGTTAGAGTAGCGTGCTACTCTTGTTTTGTTAGAGTATGTATGTTTTGCATTTTGTGTCAGAACAAATATGACAAAGCAAATTGGAGCAAAAAAAATACAGGCATTTTTTGTGAATTATCTATGGAACAAATACGGTTAGGCAATGCACGAGGCGGGGTGGTGAATACTAGAGGTTTCAAGGAAATAGCTGCAAAATTCAGGGAAAGGACTAACCTCAGGCATGAACTCAAGCAATTCAGAAATAGGTGGACACAATGTAGGAAATTATATGAATTTTATAATTTCGCGATGAAACAATCAGGTTTAGGTAGAAAAAGTAATGGAGCAATTTCAGCATCTCCAGAATGGTGGAAAAATAACAGCAAGGTAGATAAAGTATTTTTATTTGTGCTATTTACCTTTTTTTTGTTGTAAGGTACATAGTTTCTGAATTCCTCTATCATTGGATTGCAGTCACCAGAATGCAATAAATTTAGCAAATTCATACCTCACTACGTTGATCTACTGCATGAGATGTTCCACAAAAAGGTTGTTGATGGATCAACATCCACCATAGGTGGAGATGTGGATGAGGATAAGGAGTTCCCTGATGAAGATGAGTTACCGGTGGATGAGGATGACCACCCTCAAGAGAGCCCTATGAGTAATGGCAGCCGAAAAAGAAGTACCAGTACAAATGATACAGCATCAAGCCCACAAAAGAAGAGTAAAAGTCCATTTTTTAGCATGTTCAAGGGCCTCATAGACACTATGCAAGCTAGCAGCTTTGAAGATAACAATACCATGAGGGTTAAGATGGAGTTACAGTTGAAGCAGAGGGAACTGAAACTGCAACAACAATTGAAGCAGAAGGAGATGGAATTGGATTATAGAAGGCATTCTCAGGATAAAGAAGAAGAGGACTTCAAAGAAAGCCTTGTTATGGCATAGGATTGTGGAGCATCAGAAGAGTCAGAAGAGTATTTTGTTGCTATGGAGCTGTTTACCATTAGACTAAATAGAATAGCTTTTGGCACATTGAAGACAAAAGAATCAAGGTTGAAATGGTTGAAAACTAAGTGTGGGAAGTACTTTGGCAGGTCATGAAGTGTGGGCTTTGTCATTAGCTGTCATGAAGTGTGGGCTTTGTCATTAGCTTGTTAGAACTATTTAAGAAACTTGTGTGAACTATGTTTCTGTCATGTGTGGACTATTATTTGTTGTGTGAGAACTGATTTACTGTCATGTGTGGACTATTTGATTGTTATGTGAGATCTAATTTGCTATCTTGTTGAGAACTATTTCATGGCTGATCCATGGTGTTTCCATATTTGTACAGGTTGACTTGTTTGATTATGTTGATGAATGGTTGGTTAAGAGGAAAAGGATGAGAAGAGAACTTGTTGCCGTTGGTGCTTTGCTCGGTATGTACTATTATGACACATACTTGAACAGATCACAGTATAGGGTGGCTACAGAAACTGGGTATGAATGGGTTATCAAAATTTTAGGAAATAGAACATCTTGCTACAACATGTTCAAGAAGAATAGGGATGTATTTGATAAGCTTCATAATATCCTTATCCAATCTTATGGATTAAAGTCTACGAGGAAAATAACATCAGTAGAGTCTTTAGCTTTATTTCTATGGATGTGTGGTGCCCCTCAAAGCATGAAGCAAGCAGAAGATCGTTTTGTTAGGTCAACTGATACATGTAGTAGGAAGTTTGATATAAGTACTGCACAGTATTTCCAAGCTAACAGGGGATATCATTAGACCAGTTGACCCTACATTTAGTACTGTGCATCAGAAGTTGAAATCTTCACGGTTCTCTCCATACTTTGATAATTGCATTGGAGCAATAGATGGGACACACGTGCATGTTGTTGTACCAACAGAGAAGGTTGTCCAACATACGAGATGACATGGGTACACTAGCCAGAATATGTTAGCCATATGTGACTTCAACATGAGATTTACTTTTGTCATTGCGGGATGGCCTGGATCGGTTCATGACATGAGAGTCTTCAAATATGCATTGAACAAGTATGGTGACAAATTTCCACATCCCCCTGAAGGTACTTACATATTCTATGATACAATCCTTCACGTAGTACGAATGTTCTGCATTAATGTAACACGGGTACTGTTGATGTGCAGGAAAGTTTTATCTTGTGGACTTTGGATACAAAACCGACCGGGGTATCTTGCACTATACAAGGGTATAAAATATCATCTACCAGAGTTTTGAGCCAGACCACTTCCAAGAGGTAAAAAGAAGCAGTTCAATTATGCACATTCATCACTAAGAAATGTCATCGAGAGGTCTTTTGGAGTTTTGAAGAACAAATGGCGTATTTTGCGCGATTTACTAGCTTATTCAATGGCAAAGCAAAGTCAAATAATTATTGCTTGCATGGCAATTCATAATTTCATTAGAGATAGTGCTATTGTTGATGTTGATTTTGAGAGTGCGGATCATGAAGAAAACTATGCTACACCTTCGGAAGGAGCATCATCTCAAGCAAATGAAGGTACTACCCAACATGGAGATGAAGATTAAAGCATGAACCAGTTTCGGGATTGGATAGCCGATGGATTGTTCAATAGGCCATAGGTACCTTTATTTTTTTCTATAACAATGTAATTTGTGGACTACACAACATTTTTTGGTTTGAATTAAAATAAATGACTGCCAACACTGTGGCAAGCCATTTTGTTCTTTGGCACCAGGAAGAAATGGCTGCCAACACCGTGGCAAGCCATTTTGTACTTTGGCGTCAGGAAGAAATGGTGCAGGAAGAAATGGCGCCAAACTCCATGAAACTGGCGGTGCAGGAAGAAATGGCGCCAAACTCCATGAAACTGGCGCCAAGGAGCCTGGTGGGTGAATCAGGGAGGAGGGAGAAAAGATGGTGCCAAGAGTCTGGCCAGTGAACCAGGGAGGAGGGAGAAAAGATGGAGGAGGGAGAAAACATGGGTAGCATTCATTAAGGGCAAACAAGTTTTTATCCATCTCATTAAATATTGTTTAGCAAAGGTATCTAAACAGCCTTGACTAAACTTTAACAGCTAAAAGTTGAGCAACTAAAGTTTAGCAACTTTTAGCTGCTAAAGTTTAGGAAGAGGAACCAAACATGCTATTAAAATGTAAGCAAATTAGGGGATACTCTGCTAGCGTTGGGAAGGTATTGTAGTGGTAAGACAGCTAACTTGGAATGAAAAAGTCATGGTACGATCCTCTAGGATGCCACACTTCTTTATTTTTTTTAATTTTTGCAACAAGACTTTTTTTTTCTTTTTTTGCACCAAGACTTGGTGGTGCATCTGGGCTGCTAATATGAAGACTAGCACGCCAAAGGTTGCGAGCCCAGGCCCATTCAAGAAATATGGAGGTTGGGCTCAAAAAAGGCCAAGCCTGTGAATATAATGAGATCTGGCTGTGCTGAAAAAGAATAAAGGAAGAAAAAGAAAAAGCTTATACGTGGGATCCACTTAATAACTTGGCAGTAGTGACAGGTTGACCAAGTTTAACAGCGGAGATGGTATATTTTTTTAAATGTGTGTCTAATTTTGTAATTTTGAAATGTTTTTAGTATCGTATCGAAAGGCGTCTTTAGGTCCCGTATGAACAATTGTTTGATACATTTTAAGACGTGTCTAGATGCTACTCACGGTTAAAAGCATGTCTAACTTCGTATCATTTTGATATATTTTTAATATCATGTCAAACATCATCTTTAGGTAGCTAGAGATGATTGTCTGACATGCTTTATAACGTGTCTACAGGTTACTAACGATTAAAAACGTGTCTAACTTTGTGTCGCTTTAAGACGATTTATATAGCATATTAGAAAAATACCTTTATATATCTCTTAACGTTGAAAGAGTATCAAATATCGTGTCACTTTGATTTGTTCTCGAAATCGTGGCAAAAAGCATCTGTACATACCGATGTAAAACGCTTTCAACCTGCGTTACTACTGCAGCCTAGCAACATGGGTTCTCTAGTAGTGAATAGGAACGCGATGTCCCTAGAAGAATCGCGTGATTGATATATGTGCATGATCAGCTTATATCAAGACTAGTGAAACAAAACGCCAACCAGGCAAGCCAAGGTTCAGTCACCTTCAAATGCTTGGTGAAGTCCGTCTGGTTGTGCTGGTACCAGAGGAAAGGGTACTGAAAATCAAAAGGAGAGAAAAAGGACGCCACGCCATCTAATTCTGGAGTCTGAAGTGACAAGGTAATCTAAATTCCTTAAAAGCAGTCAAAGCTCATCAGTTTTTTGGTAACCTGGTGGTGTTCAAATAGTACAAGTTCAAGTCCAGTCTTCAGGTTCATCACTTCATCTGAAAAGCTGCCTTTCCAGGAAACGTATATGTTTCGGAATCTACAGTTACTAGCTTGTATTTCCTGTTGGAAAGATGTATACACTGACATGAGCTTACACAGTACATACCCGGCACATACAGTACACCTACATGTTGCCATAATGCATGGGACAGGTCTGTGCTAACCGATCGGTTCTATTCAAAACTATGAAGCAAGGGTTTGCAGTCTAAAGAAAAGAAAAGTTGTGGCTGAAGATGCAATCTTTGTATAGCCCTTCGCTAACCTCGGCTGGCTCACACACCTTTTATAAAAATGAAGTGTTCCTAGCAAAGCAGGTCTTCAGGTGTAGCCAGGTCCACACAGTCCTTTGGGCAATAATGGTGGTACTACTATCCTTGCTACTTCTGCTTTTCCTGCTTCTCCTGCCACTTCTGCTGGAGACCTACCATACCAAACAGAGAAGTAAAAAACAGCTTCACATGTGGAGCGTTAGAGGAGCTAGAACCGTTTTCTATTGAGAAGCGGAGAAAACAAAAGTGGCTCCTCTAGCTCCTCCACATTTTAGGAGCCGAAACCCTAATAAAAGGGTGCGAAATCCACTTCAAAGCAGTAAAATGAAATGCCAACCTGCTAGTACAGGCCACTGAGTTTCATGTAGGCCTGTTCACTTCAGCTTATAAGCCAGCTGAAAAGCTAAAATGGCTAATTTGTTGTGAGAGGAAAACACTATTTGGTGGCTGATAAGCCAGCTGAATAAGCTGAAGCGAACAGGCGGTTATTACTTATTACATGCATGGCAAAGGCTTGTCTAGCTGTTCAGGTACCAAACCAGTAAAAGGGTAAATGCAACGGTAAAAAATAGAAAAGCGCCGCAGTTTTCGTTCTCAAGTCTGAAGTGATAAGCGAGTGACAGAAGTCAAAGAACCACATGCATGGCCGCATGGGCATGAATCTTGGTAGCGCTTAGTCTTTTGTCTTCCAGTATCTGGTGCTGTTCAAGGAGTCGAAGTCTTGCATTGGAGCAGCGTTCTTGGCTTGTAGCTCGACGTATATATGAGGAAAAGCCCCTAATTTCCAGTTCCAAAAAACGTGTACGTATACATCCTCTCGGAAAACAAAGTGGCTAATAGCTAAAAATTGACACTTGGTGTGGGTTTCTGCAGATTTATATATTATGTATGTAGCAAAAAAACACGGGTAGAAATCGCGGAGAGGACTGCTGGAACCTAGGTGGTTGAGGTGTACACGGGTGCAACCTCGAAGTAAGTACTATTGTGTTTTGGTTCAGCGTTCGCTGTTCTTTCCTCTGCTCGTTGCTATGACAGTTGCTATAAACCACACAAATGATACAATTCGGTGTCCGCATCACCGACAAGCCTGCTCCAACGTGTAGGATAAATAGGAGCAGAAACAACAAGCCGTCGATCAGGTCACGTCTTCCTTGAGAGTTCATTGATTGGAAGATCCAAAGATCCCATCAGGCTGTCAGGGCCGGACGGCAGCTCGGCTTGTTTGCTTGCCCTCGTCGTCATTTAACTCCAATTCATTCGCTCCGTAATAAAAGAAGGCGTAGCCACACCGGATCGGATGGCAAGCCACACAGCAGCAATACGCCACACTCGCCTCGGTCACGTTCACGTCGCCGTCCCGCTGCTCTTCACGAAGCTCTTGGTGCCGTGTTGACTTGCTTGGTTGGGGATCCCCATCCCCGTCTGAAAGCCTCCCACTGAAATCGTCACGGCTGACACCATCGCCGCCGTAGAGGGCTCCAAGGAAGCTTCCATTCCATGCATCCGTCAGCATTAAGGAACCGATAGATGCTCGCGTCGCCCCGTGTGTGCGACTTGGGCGGCCCAGGACCCCCCGCCACCACCCCTCCCCCGACACCTCCTCTCGCCGCGCCGCCGCACAAGCGGGCCGCCGGAAGCATGTGTGGCTCGTGAGGAGCGCGGCTGCGGGGCCGCTTCCTCATCTTCCAGTGAATCTGGACAGGCGTGCTTGCCTGAGGCACCTGAGGGAGCTCGCCGGCGTGGGCTTAGCCCCACGGCGGCAGAGGTCAACGGACCACGGATCCGGCACAGCGCCGGTAGGATCTCTGGTGGTGGTGCAACCCGTGCGCGAGTGAGGCGCTGGAGGTGTCAACGGGTGTCAAAGTCCCAGTGGGTGGCAGTCGCGTGCGGGTGAAGGCTAGCGGCAGTCGGCGCAGGGCCACGGCAACACGTGGAGGTGAGCGGGTGAAGGCTGGACACGGCTAGTGCAGGCTACGGAGGCGCGTGTGCAGCAGCTAGGAGGAGCATGCGGTGGCAACCATGGGACGCACGAGTGCACCCTGCTTGGGAGCGGCGCGGTGGTGTGCGGCATGGCTGTTGGCGGCGACACGTCGAGGATGTGGCTCTGCACGGCTTGGAGGTGCTGTGGTAGCGCAGCCAAGGGTGGTTCACGCAAGTTTTGCCAGCGACACCATGGTGGTTTGGCTGGCGCCGGCCTGCACAGTGGCGTGCCAACGGCGCCATGGAGGCGTGGTTGGTAGCGTCGGGCCATCTTTGCGGCACAGGTGTGGCGGAGACAGCGGCAGAGGGCGCTGGAGTGGCTGCACATGTGGCGGTGGTGACCGAGGGTTGCGGTGTGGCGACAATGATAGACGATGACTCGGAATGGATGTGGTGGCTACCGTGTATGCGATTGGTGGGCAGCAGTAGTGTCTTAGCGGTGTTGAGCCTGCGGCGGCTGTGGGATGAGGACTCTTCCACGCAAAAGTCTTGCCAGCCTTGGTCCGGGCTGGCAACGACGATGTTCTGTGGACACCGTGTTCCTTCTTGAGGGCATTGTCGAGGTGCTCTCCTCTCCCTAGTAGGTTTCTCCCGGTCAAAACCTTGCCTGAGTTTTCTCAGGAGTCAGTGTTGTTCCTTCCTTAGAAGCGTCATCTTTGGAGAACCTGTCCTGGCCTTTTCCGATGGCTCCTCTTCAGTATTGTGGTGCTCTTGGCTGTGAAGAGGGTGGGGTTCTGCGCGGGGACGAGCGAATCTCTCTTCTCTCTTGCCCTCTCCTCCCACAACTAATTGTATAGACTAATTTTTAGTTCGGATTACATTAGATGTGTGTGAACTAATTATAAAGCTAATTGTATAGCCGTGGCTAATTCGTGAGACGAATCTATTAAACCCAATTAATTCATAATTGGCATATATTTACTGTAGCAATACATGATAAAATTGTGGACTAATTAAGCTTAATAGACTCGTCTTGCGAATTAATTTTCATTTATACAATTAATTTTATAATTAACTATATTTGATACTTCTAATTAATATCTAAATATTCGATGTGACGGTCTCCAAACGCGAGCCTAATTATGCGTCAATCGAATCCCTGCTGGGAGCGATGACAAACAAATACGTGAATGCTCGTTTGAATTATTTGTGTCGGTCTTCCGTCAGTCATCGGAACTGTCTTCAGAGGAGGTACAGTACCACGTACCATTTTCAACATGACTACGGTACGAAGCTTCAGCTGAATTTAACAGTTCACATCAGGTTACTACGGCAGTGCGGCGCTGGCCACGGGTTTCGTCTACCACGCGCCTTTGATAACAACCAGGGTATAGCAATCAGCTTTACATATAAAAAACTAGTCTATAATCCTGGTTTCTCAACCGAAATTAAGAATTCGGGATTAAAGGTCTACAAACCGAAATTAAGAAGAGTTTTGTGTAAAAAATATTCTAAATTCTGGAAAACTCCCACACACGTCCAAGTAGCGAGTCATGCGAAATATATGTTGTGTGTGCGGTGCGCGGGGTGAACCCGTGACCTCTTACCTCGTGTGAAGCTTCCTTTCCGTCTCACCTACATAGAACATGTTATTGAGTAGGGGATATTTTTCTTTTAAAGTCACCCGTGGAGTACCTTTAGTCTCGATTTGTAACACGAATTAGGCCCAAAAGTGACCCTTTAGCTCCACTTGTATTACAAACCTGACTAAAGGGCCTCCAGGAACTACGAATTTAGATCTGAGACTAATGCTACATTAGTTTCGGATCTAATTCGTTCTGAGCTTTTTTGTTTAGGATCGATGTCTCGTTTCCTAATAGTGATCTTTATATTTTATCCCCCGTAGAAACAACTTTAAGAAGAAAAACAGAGGGGAAAGAAATGAAGTTTAGATACTGTCAGTCTCGGAACTAATGTTACTGAGTTAATTTTTTTAGCTATAGAAAAAACTAAATTCTAAAAATTCGCATAAAAATTATAAACATCCGACCATTTGATTCAGAAGACTCTGATCCTCATAGCTACTATTAAATTTTTAGAAAAATATTATGTACCTCTACTACTATTAAAATAGTCTAAAGTAACCCCTAAATCTATATCTAAATTGCCTACATACGTTATTATGGGAAAAAACTAAATTAACCCTCTAATCCTCATCTAAGTTATACACTTACCATTAAAAACCCCTAAATTTGCCTAAATTTGCATTAAAGTTATTATATCTTTAAAAAAATCTCAAAGTACAAAAATTTATAATTTTAAATTACCTATTTATTGTCATCATTAATATATAAACTTAAGGTGATTAAGCATGATGCCATGTCTCACTATATAGAACGTGTATAAATATATGGAAGAAGTGGCCGGAGAATTGATTTTCATGTTAAACACATAACACTAACACTAAGGATTCAATTAAACACATGTCAAGCACATATAAAGATACAATGCAAAGTGAAAATAAAGATATAGAGGTGGATTAAAAATATATAGAGTAATTGCTAATTAAAGTTTATTATCATCGAGTAGTGATAAGTATGTATCTATATGACTATCATGTTTGAATTTTTAACAAACAGGAGAGGGAGGGAGGGAGCGAGAGAGGGGTAAGCAATTCCAAGCCATCACTACTAGGAAAATGACGTCTAGTACCGTTCATAACCCCCCTCTAGTACCGGTTGTGCAACCGGTACTGGCCAATCGGTATTAGAGGGGGATACCAACCAGTAATAAAGGGTTTCCCACGCCACGCAGGAAGGTGCCCTCATTAGTACCGGTTGGTATCCCCAAGTGGTAGTAATTTTTTTCTTTTCTTTTCTATATTTTTATTTTGTATTTGTTTCCTTTATGTATACTAGTTCTAATATGCTAATTTATGGAAAATTCTATTTATCTTTAATATAACATTTGAGATAATATTATATATACATATTGTTCTTACACGTATATGAATAATATTACAAATATTTATATATAGACATATTGTGCATACACATATCGTATTTAATTACTAATCTGAACTCGAGTCCGCTTTGTGCACTAGATTATATCCTGAATTATAAAACTCCCCTGCAGGATTTATGACCTTGTCCAGAAGAAATCCACATAGTTGATCTTGTATTACTCTGAAAACTTCGGTGTCGAGGAGTTTTTCCTTCCTGTTCATCATCTGTGTCATTGGCAAATGAATTAGAAATACTTAATCTAAATTTGTTGAACAATTGAAACTGTTTTGAAGTATAACCATATGAATTGAAATACTTAATCTAATTCTTCTAATTATATACACATTTTTGAAGTATAAGCATATGAATTGAAATACTTAATCTAATTTTTCTACATATATGCACATGATTTGGTTTTTGAAGTACAAACAAATTAATTTTTAAAGTACAAGCAAATTAATTTTGTATACATACGGTTATTTCTTGTTCGGTGATACGTTTCGGACCCACAAATTCGTGGATGAAGTCGCAAACGTAGTATCTGCATAAATGAGTACCCTCATGTTGTCTCGCACACTATATATATGGAAAAAAGTAATAAAATATTTGTTGTGTTAAAGGAAGTGTTACGAGATGTGAAAATTCAACACATACGGGAAATCTAAATGCAAATCAAGTTGCTCCTTGAAATCACCCTTGTGAGTTTGACGCAATCGAGTCCAGCATTTGTTCAGAGCGTTCATGATGTCATCGAATTTTCCTTTTGTTTCCTCAAAGAGTCCCAGACAGTCACTAAGCTCTGATTGGGGATAATAATAATGTGTACCCAATGGTACCTGTACATCCAAATTGAAGGTAGTTAGTATTATGTTTAAGTGCTAGTTCAGAAAAAAAAGAGATGGGAAAAACTCTCACTCGAAGTTCCACAGTAATAATATGCGCCTCTTGTCCCAATGCTTGTCGAGGAACTTAAATATATTCTTCAAGGTCCATTTTGGTTTATCCCTTAGATTATCCTCGAAAATAATTGAGGGGTCCATGAAGCCTACGTCATGGTATCACATCCTGCGACAATATTACATCTCCATCCTGCACAATACAAAATCGAATAGGAGTTAAGATATCACAAATTTACGAGAGTGAGGATTTTGAAATTAGAGGGATATACTTAAGACTTACAGGACCCAGCAACTGATCAGTGACTTGTCTAGTGCATCTTGATTGTATAGCATGTACAATTCCTCCAGGTCTACCATTATGATGTCATCGCCATGGAAGTAATGTTGATCACCAACCTGAACTTCCATCGCGGCATAACCATTTGATGTAGCCTGCATGTACCATTGGTGCAGCTTGTACATCTTCGTTGGCAGATATTTCACCAACTTCGGAAACACGAGCTCTTTACCATACTCATATTTCCATTTGACATGCACAGGGAGCGTTGGGATGTCATCCTCCCCTCAAAGTTGTGCTACTATCAGATTTGTATCTTTAGCGAATTCAACCAGGTTTTTGTCAAAGTCAGAAAGCAGCACAAGCGGGGCAACCGATTGGTTGGATTGCTATCCGAGTTGAGAAATAGGTTTCCCACTTTTCTTCCTCTTATGAGCTGCCTGCTTTGTTATCTGCCTGTCGTAATCAGATAGAGGAGGTTTCTCTGGCTTTTTCCTTTGTTGTGCCTCCATTTTTCTGATGAAAGACCGAAGCTTACGCTTATCCAGTGGTGGCTCCGAATTGTGTTTGGTGGCTCCAGATTCTGTTTCTTCCTCCTTGCTTCTTTACAAGCCTCTTTCCATTTTTCATGCTCAACAGCCGCTGCAGCCTTACATTCCTCATCTGTCATATCATACAGTAATTTCTCAGCTGGTGCTTTCTCCTTCTGCTTCTTCTGCTTCTTCTTAGAAGGTGGAGGTGGAGGAGGAACCAAACACTTCTTCATAGGAGGAGGAGTTGGAGTCATGCTTGGATCCCTTTCTGGTACTGGACTCATACTAGGAGACCTATCTGGTAGTGGAGAGGGTGCCCTGGCAGATGGCGAAGGTGACCGTGCCCTTGAGCCTTGATGAGATGCACCCAAGGCGGGGGGATTCGGCTGCGTAATCCTTATGTAGCACTAGGGCCACTGAATCCAACCATGGATAGCTTCTCCTAGATTCTTTTCCCCGTCACCTCCAGGGATCTCCAGTTCCAGGTCCTCCCAACCATCAGCCACTCGGTCCACCCAACCTTGGCATAGCGAGCTTGAATCTCGACGCCATGTAGTATTTGGCCTTGCATCGGTTGCTCAGCCACACCATAAGCCACCATTATGAGCTTGTTTCTCACGGGAGTAACAAGCCCACAAGGGGGCTCTCCCTGTGATGTCGTCTACGGGGTGGCGTTCCTCAATGACCTCAGTGGATCCTCTAGATGCGGCTTCCATGGAAGTGACACTGCTTTGATGCTGAGTCGGGCTTATGTTGACATGTGGCCCTGATGCTGCAGCAGCTGCTTGTTGACTGGCTTGTTTTCTTAGAGCTATGGCCACACGCTCATCTATTATTTCCTCTATTCTTGCCTCAGATGCTGCTACTTGTTATTGTAGCTCTCGCAGCTGTCGTGCTTGGTCGGCCTTGCTTCTCTAGCGACTTCTATATGATTCAATGTGCTCACGAAAGGCATACTTCCACGGAATGAGTCATTTGCCTCAGTATCGTCCAAGGTGTTTAGGATTTTGAAGTGCCATTGTTAGCTCATTCCTCTCTCGATCAGGCATGAAGGATCCATCGGCTGTTTTTTTCATGAAGTCATTAAGTCTAGTAGCTGCTTCTCTTCTTTCATTTCCAAAGACAATTGATCCATCTTCTTCTACATGGGTGCATGTCCGTCCTCATCGTTCGGAACTGGTTGGCTACCAGAGACCTTGCCAAAGACTACCCTCACATCCTTTATCAGAGAAAATACAAGTTTCCCATTACGGTGAAGGGGTTTAGTACCTTCTTCTTCCTTCCTTTCAAAATGCTTCTCTTTCTTTCTTAGAGCGTGCTTATCAAGAAGAAATTGATGATGGCCCGTAGACACGACCTTCATGCAGTGCTTCAAATACATGCCACAAGTATCATCTAAACAGTGCGTGTAGGCTCGGAATCCCTTGTTTGATTGTTCGGATAGATTACCAAGTGCCGACCAATTATTGATGGTTATGAACAATAATGCTTGTAGATTAAATGTCTCCTCTTTATCCTCATCCCACACACGTACACCTTCCTTCCATAATAGTAGAAGTTCATTAACCAACGGTCTTAGATAAGCATCAATGCCGTTGCCAGGTTGTTTTGGGCCTTGGATAATTATCGGCATCATAATGAACTTTCGCTTCATGTACAACCATGGCGGAAGGTTGAACATACATAAGATCACAGGCCAAGTGCTATGACCACTACTGAACTCTCCGAATAGATTGAATTCATCCGTACTTAAATCAAACCATATGTTCCTTACATCCTTTTCAAACTTGGGAAATTCTCTATCAACTGTTCTCCACTGGGACCCATCAGCGGGGTGTCTAATCATTTCATCTTGCTTATGTTCTTCTTTGTGCCAACGCATCAACTTTGCATTTGAGTTGTTCCTGAACAAGCGCTTCAACCGTGGTACTACAGGGAAATACAACATTACCTTCACAGGAACTTTCTTCTTGATGGCCTCCCCCTCAACATCACTAGGATCATCTTGCCTGATCTTATAACGCAGCACTTTGCACATAGGACAAGCCTCCAATTTCTCGTATTCCTTGCCCCGATAGAGGATACAATCATTAGGACATGCATGTATCTTTTGTACCTCCAAACCCAAAGGGCAGACAACCTTTTTTGCTTCGTACGTTGAGGACGGCAATTCGTTCCCCTCGGGAAGCATGTTCTTTCGTTAACTCATCAAAACCCTTGTCAGAAACTCCATTTCTTGCCTTCCATTGTAGCATTTCCAGTGTCGTACCCAAGTTTTTGTGCCCCTGTTTGCAAACTGGGTACAATAATTTATTATGATCATCTAACATACACTCGAACAATTTTGACTCCTTCACATTTGAAGGGATACGAGGTAGGCTACACTAGCGCAAATGAAAATTTTCTACCGCGTAAACCAGGAAAACTGCCGTATAAGGATTACAGGATTACCACTCGACGCACTACTGGTGCAGAAGATGTAGATTTGCGTCGATGCAGCGAAGTCGATCAGCGTAGTCGTACGTAGTCGATCACGTCGACGTCCAGTAGCTCCTCAGCAGCTCGTCCACGTGCAGCAAGATCGCCCTCGTGCCGCGGCTCGTCGTCGACTCGTCGGCGGCTCGTCCAAGTGTTGCAGGCGCAACACCTCCAAGGTATCCACACGTGCAGGGAGAAAGTGTCGCAAGCCGGACTGCTAGATCCGTGAGTTACAACTGGCGAGGGCGTGGGAAGTGCGGCAGATGTGTTTCGCCAAAAGGTGTAAACCCTAGGGTGCCCCCACCCCTCTATTTATAGAGGTTCCTAACGGGCCTCTGGGTCCGAGGCCCATTAGTACTTCTAAACCTAATCCAACTCGGATCACCTCCGAATTGGGCCTCCAGCCCCTTAAGTGTGTGACCCTGTGGGTTCAGATACATATAGACATGGCCCGAGTACTTCTACTTGGCCCAATAGTCGGTAGCGGCCTCTAGCAAGACGTGCCAACTCCAATATGCACACAAGATCATATCAGATGAACCATCACAATATTATATACATGCTATTCCCTTTACCTCACGATATTTTGTCTAGCTTCAAGTCGACCGCTCTTTCTCGATCCTGTGATTCGGAATCCCATTGTAGGTTAACTCTTAACCGTACGTAGCATGGTCATGCATTTTCGGATCCGATCACTCGAGGGGCCCAGAGATATCACTCTCAATCAGAGAGGAGCAAATCCCATCTTGATTGACCATGTCTTACAACATGCTTCTTGACAAACCCGAAAGCTACCTTTATAACTACCCTGTTACGGCGTAGCGTTTGATAGCCCCTAAGTAGGTCGATCCACACCTTGAATACATGCGACAATCTCAGGTCTAAGGACAAAGCGTATATCTTGTTTAAAGACAGAACTACTTCTCATGTTGGGTCAGTCCTAGCACATGTCTCCACATGTGCCCACATTATTAGTTCAACATCTCCATGTCCATGACTTGTGAAATATAGTCATCAACTAATACATGTGCTAGTCTAATATTCATGTGTGTCCTCACATGAACTCCGACTAGGGACAACTTTAGTATAACCATACAAGTAAAGAGTTTCACACACAATTCACATAATTGCAAATCAAGTCAAGTAGCCTTTAATGGATATTCAAGGAACACAATATAAATCATGGATACAAATGGAATATCATCATCTCTATGATTGCCTCTAGGGCATACCTCCAATAGTCTCCCACTTGCACTAGAGTCAATCTAGAAGGTACCTAATACCCATAGCTCTTACATGCGCATCATGCTTAGCCTGCGGGAGTGGTTTTGTCAACGGATCAGAAATGTTCAGATCCGTGTGTATTTTGCATATCTTGATCTAACCCGGTTAACAAAGTCTCGAATGCGATGAAATCGCCGCATTACGTGTTTGTTCTTCTAGTGTTTCCTTGGCTCCTTTGCTTGCGCAATTGCCCCATTGTTATCACAGTAGAGATTCAATGGGCTGGACGTATTCGGGAACACACCAAGCTCAATGAGGAAATTCCTTATCCAAACACCCTCCTTCGCGGCTTCCGAAGCCGCGATGTACTCGGCTTCCGTCATAGAATCAGCCACCGTCTCCTGCTTGGAACTCTTCCAACTAACAGCACCACCATTTAGCGTGAACACAAATCCTGATTGTGACTTTGAATCATCTCTGTCAGTTTGGAAACTAGCATCGGTGTAACCTGTTACAACGAGCTCCTCCTCACCTCCATAGACGAGGAACATATCTTTAGTCCTTCTCAAGTACTTAAGAATGTTTTTCACCGCTGTCCAGTGACTCTCACCTGGATCAGACTGGTGTCTTCTTGTCATACTTAGCGCATATGAAACATCTGGGCGAGTACTTATCATTGCATACATGATAGATCCAATAGCCGAGGCATATGGCACTCTACTCATGCGATCCCGCTCATCAGCAGTCGAAGGACACTGAGTCTTGCTGAGATGTATGCCATGTGACATAGGCAAGAACCCTTTCTTTGCCTCTTCCATGCTGAACCGCTTCAACACTTTGTCAATGTAAGTATCTTGGCTTAATCCTATAAGCCTTCTCGATCTATCTCTATAGATCTTAATGCCCAGAATATATGCCGCTTCCCCTAAGTCCTTTATCGAAAAACTATTTTTCAGTGAAGTCTTTACAGACTCAAGCATAGGAATGTTATTTCCAATCAGCAATATGTCATCCACATATAAGATTAGAAATACTACAGAGCTCCCACTAACCTTCTTGTAAACACAAGACCCTTCTTCGTTCTTGGTGAAGTCAAACCCTTTGACCACTTCATCAAAACGAATGTTCCAACTCCTAGATGCTTGCTTCAATCCATAAATGGATCTTTGAAGCTTGCATACCTTTCCAGCATTTTTCAGATCAACAAAACCCTCAGGCTGTATCATATACACGTCCTCAGCTAGGTTTCCATTCAGGAAAGCTGTCTTGACATCCATCTGCCATATCTCATAATCGAAATATGCAGCTATAGCTAGAATAATCCGAATGGACTTAAGCATCACTACGGACGAGAAAGTCTCGTCGTAGTCAACTTCTTGAACTTGCCCAAAACCTTTTGCGACAAGTCGTGCCTTATAGATGTGAACATTTCCATCCATGTCCTTTTTCTTCTTATAGATCCACTTGCACTCTATGTCTTTAACACCATCAGGCGGGTCAACCAAGTTCCAAACTTGATTGTCTCCCATGTACTCTATTTCGGATTGCATGACACTCTGGCATTTTTCGAAGTCTGGGTCCATCATTGCTTCTGCATATGTCGCAGGCTCATCATTGTCCAACAATAATATTTCCCGCATTTCGCGGAGCCTTGCCAACCTTCGTGGTTGTGGCGGTGCTTCTCTTGCCATGGGTATCTCAACTTGTTCTGCTACATTAGCATCACTCATTGATTCTTGCCCGATCGGCTCATCTTGAACTTCTTCAAGATGCACTGTCTTTCCATTCTTTTCTCCTTTGAGAAACTCTTTCTCTAGGAAAACCCCGTTCCGAGCGACAAACACTTTACCCTCTGACCGGTTGTAGAAATAATATCCCAAAGTTTCCTTTGGATATCCCACGAAAATGCACTTATCTGACTTGGGTGTGATCTTGTCCGACTGAAGTCGCTTGACAAACACTTCACATCCCCAAATCTTTAGAAAAGACAAACTGGGAACTTTTCCAGTCCACATCTCATATGGTGTCTTAACTACGGATTTAGATGGTACCCTATTAAGTGTGAAAGCTGTTGTTTCTAGAGCGTATCCCCAAAATGACAACGGTAGGTCCGACTGGCTCATCATTGATCGAACCATGTCTAACAAAGTTCGATTACGTCGCTCGGATACACCGTTTCTCTGAGGTGTTCCAGGCGGCGTAAGTTGTGGAACAGTTCCGCAACTCTTTAGATGATTGCTAAACTCGTGGCTCAAATACTCGCCTCCACGATCAGATCGTAAGGCCTTAATTTTCTTGCCACGTTGATTTTCAACTTCATTCTGAAATTCCTTGAACTTTTCAAAGGTTTCAGACTTGTGCCTCATCAAGTAGACATAGCCTTATCTACTAAAATCATCGGTGAAAGTTATGAAGTATTGGAATCCTCCTCTAGCCGTCGTACTCATTGGTCCACATACATCACTATGTACGAGTTCCAACAAGTTTACTGCTCTCTCAGGAAATCCTGTGAAAGGCGTCTTGGTCATCTTCCCTAGCAAGCAAGCCTCACATGTCTCGTATGATTCAAAATCAAACGAAGTTAGAAGTCCATCACAATGGAGCTTCTTCATGCGCTTTTCACTTATATGACCCAAACGACAATGCCACAAGTAGGTAGGACTCAAATCATTAGGTCGAGGCCTTTTAGCACTTACGTTACAGACAGGTGAACCATCAAGATTTAAAACAAATAATCCATTCACAATGGGTGCAAAAGCCATAAACATATCATTCTTAGAGATCACACAACCATTGTTTTCACTTGCAAATGAATAACCATCCTTCATCAAACATGAAGGAGACAAAATGTTTCGACTTAAACTAGGAATGAAATAACAATTATTCAACTCCATAATAAATCCTGACGGGAGGTGGAGTTGCATCGTCCCGACAGTCAACGCAGCAACTCTTGCATTATTGCCCATGCAGAAATCAACTTCTCCTCTTTCCACGCTTCTACTTCTTATCATTCCCTGCATCGAATTGCAAATATGAGCAACCGATCCGGTATCAAATACCCAAGAATTAATAATTGTATCGGCGAGAAAAATGTTGTCTATAACATTAACAACAAGCGTACCTAAAGTAGAAGTACTCTTACTTCCGCCATTCTTCAACGAAGCTAGGTACTGCTTGCAGTTTCTCTTCCAGTGACCAGGTTCGTGACAATAAAAGCACTCTTTATCTGGAGCAGGTCCAGCTTTAGCCTTGGGCGCTGGGTTTGGCTTGGACACTCTAGCCTTACCCTTCTTCTTCCAAGAATTGCCCTTCTTCTTGAAGGTATGCTTGTTCTGTACAACCATCACATGGCTGGTACTAGCGCTTTTCTTAATGTCTACCTCTATTGTCTTGAGCATAACACACAGTTCATTCAGACCCTTCTCCGTCCCATGTATATGGTAGTTCGAGATGAAGTTCCCATAGCTAGGTGGAAGAGATGAAAGGATGAAGTCAGTGGCCAACTCTTTGCCCATTGGGAAGCCCAGCTTCTCCAATCGCTGAGTGTAACCAACCATCTTGATTACATGTGGTCCTACTGCTACGCCTTCTGCTAGCTTGCACTCCAGAAAGGCTTTGGACACATTGAACCTTTCAGTCCTAGCCTGTGTCTGGAACATGTCCTTGAGCGCCACGATCATATCATGTGCCTCATGATTTTTTTCGAACTGCATCTGCAGCTCGGGTTCCATGCAAGCAAGCATAAGGCAGCGTACCTCAAGATTAGCATCAAATGCCTTCTTGTAAGCAGCTTTAATAGCAGCAGATGCACATCAGCAGGTACTGGTGGTAGTTGGGTGTGTAGAACATCTTCCTTTTTATCGGCCCTGAGAACAATTCTTAGGTTATGGATCCAATCCGAGTAGTTTGTTCCATTCAACTTGTCCTTCTCAAGGACCGAACGCAAAGCAAATGGTGTGGTGTTGCTAGGTGCCATTTAACCTACAACAAAAGTAATGCAAAATACACTAAGACAACCGTATCCATGATAGAGCAAATCACATTAAACTATTTTAACAGAATCTACTCCCACTAAAATCAATATCCCTCTATTGATACTTAGTGATTCAGGATCCACAACTAACAAGTCTACTAGTGAGCTTTAGCATCACCGCTAGCAAACAAGGTAGATCGGTAAGCAACTTTTGCTAATCATATCACATATGACTCCTGTTGTTGGGTGACATCTCCATGTCTCGGCGCCCAACCTTTATGCCCCAAGGTCCTTAACCGTTAAGTTAACCTTGTTAAGCAAACCAACCCTTATGCGTGTAAGTGTCCGACACAAACCCGCTAATCAAGGAAAACTAGTGGCACCCTAATTTCATAGACCCACCACTAATTGTACAAGATATGGGATGGTGCAAGTTTTAGTTGGGAGGGCATACTAACTTAAACTTTGTGAGGGATCGTTCTACTTCTAACATCACAGCATGCAGAAAGTAAAACATAAACATAATAGCATTCACACATTTGTGACACAGTATGACCCGTTTTCATATAGTGATTTCCATCTCCATAGAACCTGTTCACCATGGTGATCTCCATCTCCATGTTCCATGTGCACCATCCTCCTGGTGATGAGTCCTCCAGAACTAGAACATGCTATTACGCCTAATAGCTAGTAAAGAAGCTAGTAATGAAGATTACATAGTTGCTTGGATCATCACAGATTGGTACGCAGACCATTAAATACATTAAGGTGACAACACATATGGCTCCTGCCGTGTTCCCGTACGCACGACACGCAGGTCATGAATGAGTTACACACATGCATCACATACACAAAGGGTCCATACTGATCACAAGATACATACATCCTGCAAAACAGAGTTAAGCGTCCTAACGTTCCAAACTTCGGAGGCCCGAAACTCCATCTTCCAAGCCGAATTTGGGAAATCTAATTTCGCCAAAAACAGCAAAGAGGTTGAATTTCATGTGTAACTTTTTATGTAGATCAATTTTCATATAAAATTCGCCCCGATCCGAGATCGTACCGAAAAGTTACGGCTGATTTACCGAAGCATACGCACACGGCAAAATCCCGACCCCGACAGTACATCCCATCTACTATTGCACATCTCATGCGCCTGACGTATGAACCTGGATTTTGATTCGACCACTCACATTGATCTTCGCTCACTGCAACTGGAATTATGTGTATCACTTAACACCGATGGCGGAAACCCGACCAGTAGGAGTATGTTGTTACACTACCATTGCAGCAAGAACACGAAACTAGGACATAGATCAAATTGAAAAATCGCATATCTCCATATGCACACATCCTAAATCCAAAACTAAACAGCTACGGCTCTGATACCACTGTAGGGATACGAGGTAGGCTACACTAGCGCAAATCAAAATTTTCTACCACGTAAACCAGGAAAACTGCCGTATAAGGATCACGGGATTACCACTCGACGCACTACTGGTGCGGAAGATGTAGATTTGCATCGATGCAGCGAAGTCGATCAGCGTAGTCGTACGTAGTCGATCACGTCGACGTCCAGCAGCTCCTCAGCAGCTCGTCCACGTGCAGCAAGATCGCCCTCGTGCCGCGGCTCGTTGTTGGCTCGTCGTGGCTCGTCGGCGGCTCGTCGAAGTGCTGCAGGCGCAACACCTCCAAGGTATCCACACGTGCAGGGAGGAAGTGTCGCAAGCCAGACTGCTAGATCCGTGAGTTGCAATAGGCGAGGGCGTGGGAAGCGCGGCAGATGTGTTTCGTCAAAAGGTGTAAACCCTAGGGCGCCCCCACCCCTCTATTTATAGAGGTTCCTAACGGGCCTCTAGGTCCAAGGCCCATTAGTACTTATAAACCTAATCCAACTCGGATCACATCCGAATTGGGCCTCCAGCCCCTTAAGTGTGTGACCCTGTGGGTTCGGATACATATAGACATGGCCCAAGTACTCCTACTTGGCCAATAGTCGGTAGCGGCCTCTAGCAAGACGTGCCAACTCCAATATGCACACAATATCATATCAGATGAACCATCACAACATTATATACATGTTATTCCCTTTACCTCACGATATTTGGTCTAGCTTCAAGCCGACCGCTCTTTCTCGATCCTGTGATTCGGAATCCCTTTGTAGGTTAACTCTTAACCGTACGTAGCATGGCCATGCATTTTCGGATCCGATCACTCGAGGGGCCCAGAGATATCACTCTCAATTAGAGAGGGGCAAATCCCATCTTGATTGACCATGTCTCACAGCATGCTTCTTGACAAACCCGAAAGCTACCTTTATAACTACCCTATTACAGCGTAGCGTTTGATAGCCCCTAAGTAGGTCGATCCACATCTTGAATACATGCGACAATCTCAGTTCTAAGGACAAAGCGTATATGTTGTTTAAAGAGAGAACTACTTCTCGTGTTGGGTCAGTCCTAGCACATGTCTCCACATGTGCCCACATTATTAGTTCAACATCTCCATGTCCATGACTTGTGAAACATAGTCATCAACTAATACATGTGCTAGTCTAATATTCATGTGTGTCCTCACATGAACTCCGACTAGGGATAACTTTAGAATAACCATACAAGTAAAGAGTTTCACACACAATTCACATAATTGCAAATCAATTCCAGTAGTCTTTAATGGATATTCAAGGAACAAAGTATAAATCATGGATACAAATGGAATATCATCATCTCTATGATTGCCTCTAGGGCATACCTCCAACAACATTCTCGCAATGTTCCTTTGCATCTCGCAACAACTGACCTAGCTCATCTAGAGGACCTTCTTCCTCGCCCATCTCTTATTCAGCCTCGCCCATTCGAGCATCTGCAAAGGCACATCCTTGAATCCAGTCAGGAATGTTGTCATCTTCTTCTTCATCATCATCATCCATCATAACTCCTCTTTCCTCGTGCTTGGTCCAAACAATATAGTTTGTCATGAATCTAGAACTGTATATGTGGGCGTGAATAGTCTTGATGGATGAGTAATCCCTCTCATTTTTACAATTTCTGCATGGACAACAAATGAAACCGGACGGCGGCTTGTTGGATTATGCCTGATTGAGAAAACCACGCAAGCCATTAATGTACTCCATGGAACGTTTGTCAGCGTTGTACATCCATTGCCGATCCATATACAAAATATTACACATGGATTGGTTTTTGAACAATAAGAAAATGAGCTGAAGTACTTAATCTAATTTTTCTTAGTATATACACATGGATTGGTTTTTGAAGTTTACTATCTATGTATCAACGGAGGATGAAGTTTCTAACCTTTAGAACACTTGAAAGATTGCAATCCCGAGAAATGGTCACAAATCCAGCAGCACTTCCCCTATGGAGCTATGGATAGGGTGAAGCTTGAGCTGTGGAAATTGTAGTAAAAATTTTGAATAGCTAGAGAATATAGAAAAAAATATTTAATTAGCGAGAAATGAACATTATTTCCTACAATTTGATAACATAATATATAAATGGAAAATTCTCCATTGTAACTTATTTTAAAGATGAGTAATTACATACCTCTATTTGAAAAAAATACTAAACTATGAAATTATTTCTCTAACCTCATATCAATTTCTTTGACCAGTACAAATCATGACATCCAAAAATTTATAGTTTATTCTACAAATCACAAATATGAGCTCTAAATAACACATACATATAAATGAAAAATTTTCCCATTGTACCTTATTCTAAAAACCACAAAATTCTCTAGCTCTTAAGCATAAAACTTAGTATACTAACCATGTATCAAGGGAGGATGAAGTTTAGAACACTTGAATGAGTGAAATCCCTTAAATAACATATTCATATAAATGAAAATTTCCTCATCGTACCTTATTCTAAAAATCACAAATTACTCTAGCTCTAAAACGTAAAACTTAGTATACTAACCATGTATCAAGGGAGGATGAAGTTTCTAACCTTTAGAACACTTGAATGAGTGAAATCCCCGAGAAATGGTCACAAATCCGGCAAAACCTCCCCCTATGGCGCCATGGACAGGGTGAAGCTCGAGCTGGAGGATCTGGCTCGAGCTGGAGGGTCTGGCTCAGGCTGGAAGAAGAAAGAGGGTATTTATAGAAAGAAAATTACTACCGGTTGACCGGTACTAAAGAGGTGCCCTCTAGTACCGGTTCGAGGTTAATGGAAGCAATCGGTACTGGAGGGTGTCCCCTTTAGTACCGGTTAATGCAAACAACTGGTACTAGAGGGTGCGTGGAGCATTAGTACCGGTTGCAACCACCAACCGGTAGTAATGCTCACCTTTTAGTACCGGTTGTTGCCCCCAACTGGTACTAAGGGGTCCTCGTGGCGCGCAGCAGGTAGTATCCTTTGGAATCGGTTGCTAACATTAGTACCGGTTTCAAACGTAACCGGTACTAAGGCTAGGAATGAGAGGTCAGTTTTCTAGTAGTGCATGTATCCTAATTTTTATTAGTTTTTAATACTTATGTCTCTCAAATTTACTAACCTTTGCGGAAGTACAGGTTGTATTTTTGTTATTAAAAGGGGAGCACGATGCCTGTAACATAGCTCGGTCCATGCACAAATTCATAATCAGTTATGTTCCATTATATTCCGTGGTCTTATCAGTCGCTACCGCAGCAATTACAGATCACGTACCCATTTCGCTATCCAAGCTACTGTACGTTCCCTAACCTTTTCTTTTAATTTTTGTCGTTGCTTCCTGCATGGTCACTCCACTCGCACGTGCGGCGACGACTTTCTGGGTGTGCGAAGCTGTAGTTTTGAGAGCTTCTGGTAACACAGCTTACTTAGCTCCTCCAGCATTGGCCAGCTCTGATGTCGTGCTCTGAATGTAATTCTCGGTCATCATGTGGAAGTCTAGTGCCTGAACTTTCTGTGAAACTTTGAGCCGATAATATGGTCTTGATGAATTTCATTCCCTAGAAGGGAGCTTTGTTTCGCAGTTATTGCCGCGAAGAAGCTCATCAACCTGCAGGAATGCAGAAAATTACACGCTTTAATTTCTGACACGATGTGAAGCTGATTACTACCGTTAGCAAGCACGGGGCTATACCATTGCCTGCGGCTAAACTGCACCCATGAAAATAAGGATCTGGTTGTTATGGTAGGATAAGATTACACTAGTAGAGAATTAGCTTTCGATCCGCCCCCTTTTGTCCCAGTTTAAAGTTAGCCCGGGACAAAAGGGGGTGCGCCACGGTAGGCAAAATTGGAGGGGAGCTTTACTCCCGGTTGGTAATTGCAACCGGGACTAAAGGCCCCCCTTTAGTCCCGGTTGCAACGGCTAGCTGGGGGGTGTCGGTGGCGGGACCCTTTTATCCCGGTTGGAGGATCCAACCGGGACTAAACTTCCAACCGGGACAAAAGGTGTTCCTTTTTGTCTCGGTTGGAGTTTTTAATCGGGATAAAAACTCATCCCCATTATATACGGCCAAGACAGAGGACTTTCTTCCTCCTCCAGCCCGAGCCAGTCCAGCACATTGACAGAGAGAGCTGAGCTTCACCTACTCTCCAGTGGTGCCAAAGCAAGGAA